>NC_090338.1:1205000-1505000 GCF_035084215.1 Heptranchias perlo | reverse complement strand
TTTTATACTGTATCAAAACCCAAGCACTTTCTATCAGGGGGAACAGACAGACAATGTGGAAATAAAGAAACAGGAGTAGGCCATTCAGCCCCTTGATCCTGTTCCACCAGATATTGAGATCGTGGCTGATCTGTATCCTAACTCCACCCACCCGCCTTGGCTCCATATCCCTGATACCCTCGGTTAGCAAAAATCCATCGATCTCAGATTTAAAATTATTAATTGAGCATCTACTGCTTTTTGTGGGAGAGAGTTCCACACTTCTCCCACCCTTTGTGTGAAGAAGTGTTTCCTAACTTCTCTCCTGAATGGCCTGGCTCTGATTTTAAGGTTATGTCCCCTTGTCCTAGACTCCCCCACCAGCAGAAGTTGTTTCTCTCTCTCTACCCAATCAATTCCTTTCAAAATCCTAAAAACCTCAATCAAATCTCCCCTTAACCTTCTATATTCCAGGGAATACAAGCCGAGTTTATGGAATCTCTCCTCATAATTTAACCCTTGGAGCCTGGTAACATTCTGGTGAATCTGCTCTGCACTCCTTCCGAGGCCAATCTATCCTTTCTAAGGTGCGGTGCCCAGAACTGTACCCAATGCTCCAGATGTGGTCTAACCAGAGCTTTGTACAGCTGTAACAAAACTTCCTCCCATTTATAATCTAGCCCTCTAGTTATGAAGGCTTTCCGATTATTTTTTGTACCTGACTATTATATTTCAGTGATCTGTGTCCATGGACCCCTAAATCTCTTTGGACCTCCACTGTTTCGAGCTTTTCACCATTTAAAAAAATACTCAGATATATCTTTTTTTTGGTCCAAAATGGATGACCTCACACTTACCTGTGTGGAAATCCATCTGCCACAGTTTTGCCCACTCACTTAATCTATCAATGTCTCTTTGTAATTTTATGCTCCCATCTATACTACATAATGTGCCACCAATCTTTGTGTCATCAGCAAATTTGGATATCTGGCTCTCTATTGTGGGACACCACGAGTCACTTCCTTCCAATTCGAGCACACACCCATTATCCCCACTCTCTGTCCTCCACTGCCGAACCAATCTCCTGACCAGCTCAATAATTTGCCTTCAATTCCGTGAGCTTTAATTTTTGCTAACAGTCTCTCATGTGGAACTTTATTGAATGCCTTCTGTAAGTCCATATAAACTACATCCATGGACATTCTCCGTCTACTACTTTAGTTACTTGCTCAAAAAATTCCATTAGGTTTGTTAGACATGACCTACACTTTACAAATCCATGTTGGCTCTCTCTAATCCTCTCAAAGTTCTCTAAGTGCTCAGTCACTCAGTCCTTAATTATAGATTCCAATAACTTCCCCACAACAGATGTTAGACTAACAGGTCTACAATTTCCTGGCTTCTCTCTCTCACCTTTCCTAAATAATGGAGTTACATCTTCAATTTTCCAAACTAAAGGGACAATTCCTGAATCGAGAGCTTTGGAAGATTATGGCTAAAGAATCTGCAATTTTCTCACCTACTTCCTTTAAAACCCTGGGGTGGAAACCATCAGGTCCTGGGGATTGGTCAGTCTTTAGTGCCATTATTTTTTCTAATACTGTTTTCTTGCTTACGTTAATATTAGAGACTGCCAGTCCTTGATTCATTATTAGTTTCCCTGGAATGTCTGGTATATTTTCCTCTTAAGATCAGAAGAACATAAGAATTAGGAGCAGGAGTAGGCCACACGGCCCCTCGAGCCTGCTCCACCATTCAATCAGATCATGGCTGATCTTCAACCTCAAATCCACTTTCCCACCCGATCCCCATATCCCTTGATTCCTTTAGAGTCCAAAAATCTATCGATCTCAGTCTTGAAGGTACTAAATGACTCAGCATCCACAGCCCTCTGGGGCAGAGAATTCCAAAGAGTCACAACTCTCTGAGTGAAGAAATTCCTCCTCATCTCAGTCTTAAATGGCCGACCCCTTACCCTGAGACTATGCCCCCTAGTTCTAGACTCTCCAGCCAGGGGAAACAACCTCTCAGCATCGACCCTGTCAAGCCCCCTCAGAATCTTATATGTTTCAATGAGATCACCTCTCATTCTTCTAAACTCCAGAGAGGATAGGCCCATTCTACTCAATCTCTCCTCATAGGACAACCCTCTCATCCCAGGAATCAATCTAATGAACCTTTGTTGCACCGTCTCTAAGGCAAGTATATCCTTCCTTAAATAAGAAGTCCGGAACTCCAGTACTCCAGGAGAGGTCTCACTAAAGCCCTGTTTCCAATGCAGCAAGACTTCCTACTAAGCATGGATAGAGGATTGGTTAAAGGGCAGAAAACAGAGAGTAGGGATAAACGGGTCATTTTCAGGTTGACAGGCTGTAACTAGTGGGATGCCGCAAGGATCAGTGCTTGGGCCTCAGCTATTTACAATCTATATTAATGACTTAGATGAAAGGACCGAGTGTAATGTATCCAAGTTTACTGACAATACAAAGCTAGGCGGGAAAGTAAGCTGTGAGGAGGACAAAAAGAGTCTGCAAAGCGATATAGACAGGTTAAGTGAGTGGGCAAGAAGGTGACAGATGGAGTATAATGTGGGGAAATGTGAGGTTATTCACTTTGGTAGGAAGAATAGAAAAACAAAATATTTTCTAAGTGGTGAGAAACTATTAAACGTTGATGTTCAGAGAGATTTGGGTGTCCTTGTACAAGAAACACAGAAAGTTAGTGCAGGTGCAGCAAGTAATTAGGAAGGCAAATGGCATGTTGTCCTTTATTGCAAGGGGATTGGAGTACAAGAGTAAGGAAGTCTTACTACAATTGTACAGGGCTTTGGTGAGACCTCACCTGGAGTACAGCCTAATCCCACTTTCCAGCACTTGGTCCGTAGCCCTGTAGGTTACAGCACTTCAGGAGCACATCCAGGTACTTTTTAAATGAGTTGAGGGTTTCTGCCTCTCCCACCCTCTCAGGCAGTGAGTTCCAGACCCCCACCACCCTCTGGGTGAAACATTTCTCCTCAGCTCCCCTCTAATCCTTCTCCCAATCACTTTAAATCTAATCCCCCTGGTTATTGACCTCTCTGCTAAGGGAAATAGGTCCTCCTATCCAGTCTATCTGGGCCCCTCAAATAAATCACCACTCAGCCTCCTTTGCTCCAAAGAAAATAACCCCAGCCTATCCACTCTTTACTCATAGCTAAAATTCTCCAGTCCTGGCAACATCCTCGTAAATCTCCTCTGCACCCTCTCTAGTGCAATCACATCTTTCCTGTAATGTGGTGACCAGAACTGTGCGCAGTACTCAAGCTGTGGCCTAACCAGTGTTTTATACAGTTCTGGCATAACCTCCCTGCTCTTATATTCTATGCCTCGGCTAATAAAGGAAAGTATCCCGTGTGCCTTCTTAACCACCTTATCTACCTGTCCTGCTACCTTCAGGGATCTGTGGACATGCACTCCAAGGGCCCTCACTTCCTCTACACCTCTCAGTATCCTCCCATTTATTGTGTACTCCCTTGCCTTGTTTGCTGTCCCCAAATGCATTACCTCACACTTCTCTGGATTGAATTCCATTTGCCACTTTTCTGCCCACCTGACCAGTCCATTGATATGGACACGAATTGATTCGTGGTCAGGGACAGGAGGGTGTGACTATGAGTGAGGCAGGGACAGGGATCCAGGAGGTAGTATTGCAGGAGCCTCAGTCCCAATAGATTTGGGGTTCTTGCAACCTTTGTGGACAAGTGTGGGGACTGCGGGGAGGACGAGCAAATTGACCACGGCACCGTGGTACAGGAAGCCGTTCAAGTGGGGGGAGTAAAAAGGAATGTGTTTGTAGTGGGCGACAGTATAGTTAGGGGGTTAGACACTGCTCTCTGCAGCCAGGAGCATGAGTCCCAAAGGCTATGTTGCCTGCCCGGTGCCAGGGTTAAGGACATCTCCTCAGGGCTGGAGAAGAACTTGGATTGGGAGGGGGAGGATCCAGTTGTCGTGGTCCACGTAGGTACCAACGACATAGGTAGGACTAAGAAAGAGGTTCTGCTGAGGGAGTTTGAGTAGCTCGGGACTAAATTAAAAAGCAGAACCACAAAGGTGATAATCTCTGGATTATTACCTGAGCCAAGAGCAAATTAGCACAGGGTAAATAGGATCAGGGAGATGAATGTGGCTCAAAGATTGGTGTGGGAGAAGTGGGTTTCGATTCATGGGGCACTGACACCAGTACTGGGGAAAGAGAGAGCTGTTCCGTTGGGACGGGCTACACCTGAACCATGCTGGGACCAGAGTTCTAGCAAATCGAATAACTAGGGAGGTAGATAGGGCTTTAAACTAAATTAAAGGGGGGGGTGGGGGAGGGGGTCCCAATGGAGAGAAATCTAGAATGCGAAAGAGAAAGGACAAAGAACCAGTGCAGGAAAGTGATTGGGGTAAGGATAACCAGATCGTGTCAGGAAGGGACAGAGCGTACAAAAAAAAGACAACAAATAGGGTCCAGGTAAGAAAAAATGGTAATAAGACAAATAGGACCATTGTACAAAAAAATATTAAAATGTCTAAAAATGTTAAAAAGACAAATCTAAAGGCACTGTATCTGAACACACGAAGCATTCGTAATAAGGTAGATGAATTAACAGCACAAATAGATGTAAACGGATACGATATAATTGCGATTACAGAGACATGGCTGCAGGGTGACCAAGGCTGGGAGCTGAATATCCAAGGGTATTCGATATTTAGGAAGGACAGGCAAAAAGGAAAAGGAGGTGGGGGTGACATTGTTAGTAAAGGATGAAATCAGAGCAATAGTGAGATAGGATATTGGCTCAGAAAATCAAGATATAGAATCAGTCTGGGTGGAGTTAAGAAGCACCAAGGGGCAGAAAACACTGGTGGGAGTTGTCTATAGGCCTCCAAACAGTAGTGGTAATGTAGGGGACGGCATCAAACAGGAAATTAGAGATGCATGTAACAAGGGTACTACAGTAATCATGGGTGACTTTAATCTACATACAGACTGGCCAAACCAAATTAGCAATAATACTGTGGAGGATGAATTCCTGGAGTGTGCACGAGATGGTTTTTTAGACCAGTACATTGAGGAGCCAACCAGGGAACAGGCTATCCTAGATTGGGTATTGTGCAATGAGAAGGGGTTAATTAATAATTTTGTTGTGCGGGGTCCTTTAGGGAAGAGTGACCATAATGTGACAGAATTCTTCATTAAGATGGAAAGTGAAGTAGTCCAATCCGAAACTAGGGTCCTAAATCTAAACAAAGGAAACTACGAAGGTATGAGGAGTGAGTTGGCTGTGACAGATTGGGGAGCTTCATTAAAAGGCATAACGGTGGATAGGCAATGGCTAACATTTAAGGAACGAATGCATGAATTGCAACAATTATACATTCCTTTCTGGCACAAAAACACAAAAGGAAAAGCAGCCCAACCATGGCTAACAAAAGAAATTAAGGATAGTATTAGATCCAAAGAGGAGTCATATAAAGTTGCCAAAAAAAGTAGCAAGCCTGAGGATTGGGAGAAGTTTAAAATTCAGCAAAAAAAGGAACAAGAGAATGATTAAGAGGTGAAAAATAGAGTATGAGAGTAAACTTGCAAGGAACGTAAAAGTGGGCTGTAAAAGCTTCTACAAGGACATAAAAAGAAAAAGATTAGTGAATACAAATGTAGGTCCCTTACAGTCAGAAACGGGAGAATTTATAATGTGGAACAGGGGAAATGGCAGAGCAATTAAACAAATACTTTGGTTCTGTCTTCACGGAAGAGGACACAAAATAACTTCCCAGAAATGCTCGGGAACCAAGGGACTCGTGAGAAGGAGGAATTAAAGGAAATTAGTAAAAAATAGTGCTGGAGAAATTAATGGGACTGAAAGCCGATAAATCCCCAGGGCCTGATAATCTGCATCCCAGAGTACTAAAAGAGGTAGCCATGGAAATAGTGGATGCATTGGTGATCATCTTCCAAAATTCTATAGATTATGGAACAGTTCCTGCAGATTGGAGGGTAGCAAATGTAACCCCACTATTTAAAAAAGGAGGGAGAGAGAAAACAGGGAACTACAGCCTGACATCAGTAGTAGGGAAAATGCTAGAGTCTATTATAAAGGATGTGATAACAGGTCACTTAGAAAATATCAATGAGATTAGACAAAGTCAACATGGATTTATGAAAGGGAAATCATGTTTGACAAACCTACTGGAGTTTTTTGAGGGTGTAACTGGTAGAATAGATAGGGGACAACCAGTGGGTGTGGTTTATTTGGATTTTCAGAAGGCTTTTGATACAGTCCCACATAAGAGGTTAGTGTGCAAAATTGAAGCACATGGGATTGGGGGGAATATACTGGCATGGATTGAGAGTTGGTTGACAGACAGGAAACAGAGAGTAGGAATAAATGGGTCTTTTTCGGGGTGGCAGGCAGTGACTAGTGGGGTACCACAGGGATCAGTGCTTGGGCCCCAGCTATTCACAATATATATCAATGATTTGGATGAGGGAACCAAATGTAATATTTCCAAGTTTGCTGATGACACAAAACTAGGTGGGATCGTGAGTTGTGAGGAGGATGCAAAGAGGCATCAAGGCGATTTAGACAAGTTGAGTGAGTGGGCAAATACATGGCAGATGCAGTATAATGTGGATAAATGTGAAGTTATCCACTTCGGAAGGAAAAACAGAAAGGCAGAGTATTATTTAAATGGTGATAGATTGGGAAATGTTGATGTACAAAGGGACCGGGGTGTCCTTGTCCACCAGTCACTGAAAGCAAACATGCAGGTGCAACAAGCAGTTAGGAAGGCAAATGGTATGTTGACCTTCATTGCAAGAGGATTTGAGTACAGGAGCAAGGATGTCTTACTGCAGTTATACAGGGCCTTGGTGAGACCACACCTGGAGTATTGTGCGCAGTTTTGGTCTCCTTACCTAAGAAAGGATATACTTGCCATGGAGGGAGTGCAGCGAAGGTTCACCAGGCTGATTCCTGGGATGGCAGGGCTGTCGTATGAGGAGAGATTGGGTCGACTCGGCCTGTATTCACTCGAGTTTAGAAGAATGAGAGGGGATCGCATTGAAACATATAAAATTCTGACAGGACTAGACAGACTGGATGCAGGGAGGATGTTTCCCCTGGCTGGGGGGTCCAGAACGAGGGGTCACAGTCTCAGGATACGGGATAGGACATTTAGGACTGAGATGAGGAGAAATTTCTTCACTCAGAGGGTGGTGAACCTGTGGAATTCTCTACCTCAGAAGGCTGTGGAGGCCAAGTCACTGAATATATTTAAGAAGGAGCAAGATAGATTTCGAGACACAAAAGGGATCAAGGGATATGGGGAGAGAGCGGGAATATGGTATTGAGATAGAGGATCAGCCATGATCATATTGAATGGTGGGGCAGGCTCGAAGGGCCGAATGGCCTACCCCTGCTCCTATTTTCTGTGTTTCAATGTTTCCATAATATATTCCTATAGTCTACAGCTTTCCTCCTCACTATCAACCACAAGGTCAATTTTTGTATCAGCTGCAAACTTCTTAATCATGCCCCTACATTTAAATCCAAATCGTTAATGTATACCACAAAAAGCAAGGGGCCTAGTACTGAACCCTGTGGAACCCCACTGGAAACAGCCTTCCAGCCACAAAAACACCCATGACCATAACCCTTTGCTTCCTGCCACTGAGCCAATTTTGGATCCAATTTGTCACTTTCCGTTGGAACCCATGGGCTTGTACTTTTTTGACCAGTCTGCCATGTGGGACCTTGTCAAAATCCATGTAGATTACATCAAATGCACTACCCTCATCGACCCTCCCTTGTTACCTAGAATCATAGAATCAGAGAAGTTTACAACATGGAAACAGGCCCTTCGGCCCAACATGTCCATGTCGCCCAGTTTAGACTACTAAGCTAGTCCCAATTGCCTGCACTTGGCCCATATCCCTCTATACCCATCTTACCCATGTAACCGTCCAAATGCTTTTTAAAAGACAAAATTGTACCCGCCTCTACTACTGCCTCTGGCAGCTCGTTCCAGACACTCACCACCCTTTGAGTGAAAAAATTGCCCCTCTGAACCCTTTTGTATCTCTCCCCTCTCACCTTAAATCTATGCCCCCTTGTTATAGACTCCCCTACCTTTGGGAAAAGATTTTGACTATCGACCTTATCTATGCCCCTCATTATTTTATAGACTTCTATAAGATCACCCCTTAACCTCCTACTCTCCAGGGAAAAAAGTCTCAGTCTATCCAACCTCTCCCTATAAGTCAAACCATCAAGTCCCGGTAGCATCCTAGTAAATCTTTTCTGCACTCTTTCTAGTTTAATAATATCCTTTCTATAATAGGGTGACCAGAACTGTACACAGTATTCCAAGTGTGGCCTTACTAATGTCTTGTACAACTTCAACAAGACATCCCAACTCCTGCATTCAATGTTCTGACCAATGAAACCAAGCATGCTGAATGCCTTCTTCACCACCCTATCCACCTGTGACTCCACTTTCAAGGAGCTATGAACCTGTACTCCTAGATCTCTTTGTTCTATAACTCTCCCCAACGCCCTACCATTAACGGAGTAGGTCCTGGCCCGATTCGATCTACCAAAATGCATTACCTCACATTTATCTAAATTAAACTCCATCTGCCATTCATCGGTCCACTGGCCCAATTTATCAAGATCCCATTGCAATCCTAGATAACCTTCTTCACTGTCCACAATGCCACCAATCTTGGTGTCATCTGCAAACTTACTAACCATGCCTCCTAAATTCTCATCTAAATCATTAATATAAATAACAAACAACAGTGGACCCAGCACCGATCCCTGAGGCACACCGCTGGTCACAGGCCTCCAGTTTGAAAAACAACCCTCTGCAACCACCCTCTGTCTTCTGTCGTCAATCCAATGTTATATCCAATTGGCTACCTCACCTTGGATCCCGTGAGATTTAACCTTATATAACAACCTACCATGCGGTACCTTGTCAAAGGCTTTGCTAAAGTCCATGTAGACCACGTCTACTGCACAGCCCTCATCTATCTTCTTGGTTACCCCTTCAAAAAACTCAATCAAATTCGTGAGACATGATTTTCCATTCACAAAACCATGCTGACTGTTCCTAATCAGTCCCTGCCTCTCCAAATGCCTGTAGATCCTGTCTCTCACCGGTCTGTAGTTCCCAGGCTTTTCTCTGCTGCCCTTCTTAAACAAAATTCAATCAAGTTAGTCAGACACAACCTCCCTTTAACAAATCCGTGCTGACTGTCCTTGATTAGTCCGTGCCTTTCTAAGTGACCTTTATCCTGTCCCTCAGAATTGATTCCAATAATTTGCCCACCACCGAGGTTAGACTGATTGGCCTGTAATTACTCGGTCTATCCCTCGCTCCCTTTTTAAACAACGGTACAACGTTAGCAGTCCTCCAATCCTCCGGCACCACGCCTGTATCCAGGGAGGATTGGAAAAAGATGGTCAGAGCCTCTGTTATTTCCTCTCTGGCTACTCTTAACAGGCAGATTCTAATCCCCTTAATACTTCCTCTCTCACTATGTTTATCCCATCCAGTATTTCACACTCCTCCTCCTTAACTTCAATCCCTGCAAAGTATTCATTAAGAACCAGACCCACATCTTCCACCTCCACACATAGTTTACCTTTTTGGTCTCTAATCGGCCCTACTCTTTCCTTAGTTATCCTCTTGCTCATAATATATTCATAAAACATCTTTGATTTTATTTGTCAGTATTTTTCAGGCCCTCTCTTTGCTTTCCTAATTTCCTTTTTAATTTCATCCCTGCACTTTCTAGACTCCTCTCGGCTTTCTGCAGTATTGAGCTCTCGGTGTCTGACATAAGCTTTCCTTTCTTGCCTTATCTTACCCTGTATGCTTCGTGGCATCCAGGGGGCTCTAGATTTGGCAGCTCCTTCCTTTTTCTTTGTGGGAACATGTTTACTCAGCACTCCTTGAATCTCCCCCTTGAATGCCTCCCACTGCTCTGACACTGATTTACCTTCAAGTAGCTGTTTCCAGTCCACTTTTGTTAAATCACTTCTCAGCTTAGTAAAATTGGCCTTTCCCCAAATGAGAATTTTAACACCTGTTCTATCTTTGTACTTTTCCATAATTATGCTAAATCTAACTGAATTATGATCACTACCACCAAAATGCTCTCCCACTGATACTCCTTCCACCTGCCCAGCTTCATTTCTTAAAACTAAATCCAGAGCGGCCCCCCCTCTTTTTGGGTTTGCTACGTACTGGCTAAAAAAGTTTTCCTGTATGCAACTTAAGAATTCTGCTCCCTCTATACCCCTCACACTGTTTGTGTCCCAGTTAATATTCGGGGAGTTGAAATCCCCGACTATTACTGCCCTATTGTTTTTGCACTTCTCAGAAATTTGCCGACATATTTGCTCTTCTCTCTCCCTCTGACTGTTTGGGGGTCTATAGTTCACTCCCAGCAGTGTGACTGCCCCTTTTTTGTTCCTTAGCTCAACCCGTACATTTGATGATCCTTCTCACATTTCATCCCTCCTCACAGCTGTAATTGTTTCTTTAATCAATATTGCCATCCCCCCTCCTTTTTTATCCCCCTCTCTATCTCGTCTGAAAACCCTGTAACCCGGGACGTTGAGCTGCCATTCCTGCCCCTCTTTAAGCCATGTTTCAGTAATAGCGATGATATTGTACTGCCACGTGTCTGTCTGCGCCCTCAGCTCATCTGCCTGATTCACTATACTCCTTGTGTTGAGGTAAATACCATTAATCATGGCCAAACTCCCTTGTTGTTTATTTTCTAACCTTTGTTTCCTCTGCCTTCCAAACTCACCGACTAATTTTCTGCCTTCCATTTCCAGCTCTGCTTCTCTCCCTTCTGAATCTACGCTCAGGTTCCCATTCCCCTGCCAAGCTAGTTTAAACCCTCCCCCACAACACGAGCAAACCTCCCTGCCAGGATATTGGTCCTGGCCCTGTTGAGGTCGAACCTGTCCGGCCTGTACAGGTCCCACCTACCCCAGAACCGGTCCCAATGCCCCAGGAATCTAAAGCCCTCCCTCCTGCCCCATCTCTCCAGCCGCGCATTCATCTGCTCTATCCTCCTATTTCTATACTCACTGGCGCGTGGCACCGGGAGTAATCCGGAGATTACAACCTTTGAGGTCCTGCTTATTAATTCCTTTCCTAGCTCCCTACAATCAGCCTGCAGAACCTCATCCCTCCTTTTTACCGATGTCGTTGGTACAGAGATGGACCACGACCTCTGGCCGTTCACCCTCCCCCTTAGAATGTTCTGCAGCCGCTCAGTGACATCCTTGACCCTGACACCAGGAGCGCAACATACCATCCTGGAATCACGTCTGCAGCCGCAGAAACACCTGTCTGCTCCCCTAACTATAGAATCCCCGATCACTATCGCTCTCCTGACCTTTCTCCTCCCTGTACAGCTGAGCCACCCATGGCGCTGAATGCTCGTTAGAGAGTGAGATGCACTCAGGGGACTCCTGCATTACCTGCCTGGTCCTCGTCTGTCTGGCGGTCACCCAGTCCCTCTCTGCCTGCCCTTTGTTAATCTGCGGGGTGACCACCTCCTGAAATGTGCTGTCCACGAAACTCTCAGCCTCGCGGATGCTCTGCAGTGACGCCAGCCGCTGCTCAAGGTCCGAAACCCGGAGCCGAGCTCCTCCAGCTGACGACATTTCCGGCACATGTGGTTGTCCAGGAGACGGGAAGCGTCCTGGAGTTCCCGCATGGCACAAGTTGCGCATTCGATGGGTCTGAGCTGCCCTGCCAGGCCTCGATTTATTAGATTATTAACTAAACTTAATAGAAATAAACTAAAGACTTCAAAAAAACACTCACCAGCTACTCACCAATCAGTTCCTTCCTTCGTGCTGATGTCACTTCAGGTTTTCTTGTCTATCGTTCCTCCGATTCGTCCTCCTGAACGACAGGCTCGCCGAGATTATTATTCTCAGTTTTATTAACTAATTATTTTATCCAGTTTAAGCTCCTAGTTAAACCTCTGAGAGAGAAAAAACAGAAAAACTCACCAACCAATCACCAACCTGCTCCCCTGTGACCGCACTCTTTGAAATCTCTGCCTGTGGTGAGTGATTGAGTGTCTCCCCCGCCCGATCTCAGGTCTCTCCCCCCGCCCGATCTCAGGTCTCTCCCCCCGCCCGATCTCAGGTCTCTCCCCCCGCCCGATCTCAGGTCTCTCCCCCCGCCCGATCTCAGGTCTCTCCCCCCGCCCGATCTCAGGTCTCTCCCCCCGCCCGATCTCAGGTCTCTCCCCCCGCCCGATCTCAGGTCTCTCCCCCCGCCCGATCTCAGGTCTCTCCCCCCGCCCGATCTCAGGTCTCTCCCCCCGCCCGATCTCAGGTCTCTCTCCCCCCGCCCGATCTCAGGTCTCTCTCCCCCCGCCCGATCTCAGGTCTCTCTCCCCCCGCCCGATCTCAGGTCTCTCCCCCCGCCCGATCTCAGGTCTCTCTCCCCGCCCGATCTCAGGTCTCTCTCCCCCCGCCCGATCTCAGGTCTCTCTCCCCCCGCCCGATCTCAGGTCTCTCTCCCCCCGCCCGATCTCAGGTCTCTCCCCCCGCCCGATCTCAGGTCTCTCTCCCCCCGCCCGATCTCAGGTCTCTCCCCCCGCCCGATCTCAGGTCTCTCTCCCCCCGCCCGATCTCAGGTCTCTCTCCCCCCGCCCGATCTCAGGTCTCTCCCCCCGCCCGATCTCAGGTCTCTCCCCCCGCCCGATCTCAGGTCTCTCCCCCCGCCCGATCTCAGGTCTCTCCCCCCGCCCGATCTCAGGTCTCTCCCCCCGCCCGATCTCAGGTCTCTCCCCCCGCCCGATCTCAGGTCTCTCCCCCCGCCCGATCTCAGGTCTCTCCCCCCGCCCGATCTCAGGTCTCTCCCCCCGCCCGATCTCAGGTCTCTCTCCCCCCGCCCGATCTCAGGTCTCTCTCCCCCCGCCCGATCTCAGGTCTCTCCCCCCGCCCGATCTCAGGTCTCTCCCCCCGCCCGATCTCAGGTCTCTCCCCCCGCCCGATCTCAGGTCTCTCTCCCCCCTCGCCCGATCTCAGGTCTCTCTCCCCCCGCCCGATCTCAGGTCTCTCTCCCCCCGCCCGATCTCAGGTCTCTCTCCCCCCGCCCGATCTCAGGTCTCTCTCCCCCCGCCCGATCTCAGGTCTCTCCCCCCGCCCGATCTCAGGTCTCTCTCCCCCCGCCCGATCTCAGGTCTCTCTCCCCCCGCCCGATCTCAGGTCTCTCCCCCCGCCCGATCTCAGGTCTCTCCCCCCGCCCGATCTCAGGTCTCTCCCCCCGCCCGATCTCAGGTCTCTCTCCCCCCTCGCCCGATCTCAGGTCTCTCTCCCCCCGCCCGATCTCAGGTCTCTCTCCCCCCGCCCGATCTCAGGTCTCTCTCCCCCCGCCCGATCTCAGGTCTCTCTCCCCCCGCCCGATCTCAGGTCTCTCTCCCCCCGCCCGATCTCAGGTCTCTCTCCCCCCGCCCGATCTCAGGTCTCTCTCCCCCCGCCCGATCTCAGGTCTCTCTCCCCCCGCCCGATCTCAGGTCTCTCCCCCCGCCCCATCTCGGGCCTCTCCCCCCGCCCGATCTCAGGTCTCTCCCCCCGCCCGATCTCAGGTCTCTCCCCCCGCCCGATCTCAGGTCTCTCTCCCCCCGCCCGATCTCAGGTCTCTCTCCCCCCGCCCGATCTCAGGTCTCTCTCCCCCCGCCCGATCTCAGGACTCTCTCCCCCCGCCCGATCTCAGGTCTCTCCCCCCGCCCCATCTCGGGCCTCTCCCCCCGCCCGATCTCAGGTCTCTCCCCCCGCCCGAGCTCAGGTCTCTCTCCCCCCGCCCGATCTCAGGTCTCTCTCCCCCCGCCCGATCTCAGGTCTCTCCCCCCGCCCGATCTCAGGTCTCTCCCCCCGCCCGATCTCAGGTCTCTCTCCCCCCGCCCGATCTCAGGTCTCTCTCCCCGCCCCATCTCGGGCCTCTCCCCCCGCCCCATCTCGGGCCTCTCCTCCCGCCCCATCTCGGGCCTCTCCCCCCGCCCCATCTCGGGCCTCTCCCCCCGCCCCATCTCGGGCCTCTCCCCCCGCCCCATCTCGGGCCTCTCCCCCCGCCCCATCTCGGGCCTCTCCCCCCGCCCCATCTCGGGCCTCTCCCCCCGCCCCATCTCGGGCCTCTCCCCCCGCCCCATCTCGGGCCTCTCCCCCCGCCCCATCTCGGGCCTCTCCCCCCGCCCCATCTCGGGCCTCTCCCCCCGCCCCATCTCGGGCCTCTCCCCCCGCCCCATCTCGGGCCTCTCTCCCCCCCCCCCCCCCCCCGCCCGATCTCGGGCCTCTCTTCCCCCCCCCCCCCCCCCGCCCGATCTCGGGTCTCTCTTCCCCCCCACCCGATCTCGGGCCTTTTGTCCTCCTGCCTGATTTCGAGCCTCTCTCCCCCAGCCTGAATTCTCAATCTCTGGCCTCCTTTTTAAGCCTCTCTCCTCCTGCTCAGACTCTTGATCTTTTGGTCTCCTTATCTAAGGAAGGATATACTTGCCTTAGAGGCGGTGCAACAAAGGTTCACTAGATTGATTCCTGGGATGAGGGGGTTGTCCTATGAGGAGAGGTTGAGTAGAATGGGCCTATAGTCTCTGGAGTTTAGAAGAATGAGAGGTGATCTCATTGAAACATATAAGATTCTGAGAGGTTGTTTCCCCTGGCTGGAGAGTCTAGAACTAGGGGGCATAGTCTCAGGATAAGGGGTCAGACATTTAAGATTGAGATAAGGATGAATTTCTTCACTCAGAGGGTCGTGAATCTTTGGAATTCTCTACCCCAGAGGGCTGTGGATGCTCAGTCATTGAGTATATTCAAGGCCGAGACCGATAGATTTTTGGACTCTAGGGGAATCAAGGGATATGGGGATCGGGCGGGAAAGTGGAGTTGAGGCCGAAGATCAGCCATGATCTGATTGAATGGCGGAGCAGACTCGAGGGGCCAAATGGCCTACTCCTGCTCCTATTTCTTATGTTCTTACTCTTATACTGCCCCTTGACAGTGCATCACTCCCTCAGTACTGTCCCTCGATAATGCATCACTCCCTCAGTACTGTCCCTCGATAATGCAGCACTCCCTCAGTACTGACCCTCCGACAGTGCAGCACTCCCTCAGTACTGTCCCTCGATAATGCATTACTCCCTCAGTACTGTCCCTCGATAATGCAGCACTCCCTCAGTACTGACTCCTCTGACAGTGCAGCACTCCCTCAGTTGTAGTAAGACTTCCTTACTCTTGTACTCCAACCCCTTTACAATAAAGGCCAACATGCCATTTGCCTTCCTAATTGCTTGCTGTACCTGCATACTAACTTTTTGTGTTTCTTGTATGAGGACACCCAAATCCCTCTGAACACCAACATTTAATAGTTTGTCACCATTTAAAAAATATTCTGTTTTTCTATTCTTCCTACCAAAGTGAATAAGCTCACGTTTTCCCACATTATACTCCATCTGCCACCTTCTTGCCCACTCACTTAATCTGTCTATATCCCTTTGCAGACTCTTTGTGTCCTCCTCACAGCTTACTTTCCCACCTAGCTTTGTACCATCAGCAAACTTGGATACATTACACTCGGTCCCTTCATCCAAGTCATTAATATAGATTGTAAATAGCTGAGGCCCAAGCACTGATCCTTGCGGCACCCCACTAGTTACACCCTGCCAACCTGAGAATGACCCGTTTATCCCCACTCTCTGTTTTCTGTCCATTAACCAATCCTCTATCCATGTGAATATATTACCCCCGATCCCATGAGCCCTTATCTTGCATAAAAACCTTTTATGTGGCACCTTATCAAATGCCTTTTGAAAATCCTAATGTACTCCATCCACTGGTTCCCCTTTATCTACCCTGCTGGTTACATCCTCAAAAAACTCTAATAAATTTGTCAAACACAATTTCCCTTTCATAAAACCATGTTGACTCTGCCTAATCATATTATGATTTTCTAAGTGCCCTGTTACCACTTCCTTAATAATGGATTCCAGCATTTTCCTGATGGCCGATGTCAGGCTAACTGGCCTGTAGATCCTTTTTCTCTCTCCCTCCTTTCTTGAATAGCGGGGTTACATTTCCTACCTTCCAATCCACGGGGACCGTTCTAGAATCTAGGGAATTCTGGACGATCACAACCAATGCATCCACTATCTCTGCAGCCACCTCTTTTAGAAGCCTCGGATGCAGGTCATCAGGTCCAGGGGATTTGTCGGCTTTTAGTCCCATTAATTTCTCCAGTACTTTTCCTCTACTGATATTAATTACTTTAAGTTCCTCACTCTCATTAGCCCCTTGGTTCCCCACTATTTCTGGTAGGTTTTTGTAATCTTCTACTGTGAAGACAGATACAAAATATTTGTTTAACGTCTCTGCCATTTCCTGATTCCCCGTTATAATTTCTCCTGTCCCAGGATGAGTAATGATCCACGTTTACTTTCACTACTCTCTTCCTTTTTACATACTTGTGGAAGATCTTGCAATCTGTTTTTATATTTCTTGCTACTCTTTTCCTCCACTGTGCAGACTGACGCAAAGTAATTATTCAACAAGTCTGCCATTTCCTTATTTCCATTTGCAATATTACCTGAATCTGATCTTAAAGGGCCCCCATTACCCTGTTTCTTCGAATATAATTGTAGAAACTTTTTGTGTTATTCTTGAAATCCTTTGCAAGTTTCTATTCGTATTCCCTTTTTTAGCTTTTACTATCTATTTTGTCTTCCTTTGCTGTTCTTTATATCTGTCCCAGTTCCCTGGATCTACACTATTCTTTGCAGTTTTGTGTGCTCTTTCTTTTAGTTTTATGTTATCTCTCACCTCTTTTGTCGGCCATGGCTGTTTTATTTGGTAAGTAGAGCTCTTGCCCCTCAGGGGTATGTACTGGTCCTGTATTAAACTAAATTCTTTTTTGAACACCTCCCACTGTTCATCTGTAGTTTTACCCAATGACGGTTTTGACCAGTTTGCTGTTGTCAGTCTCTGTCTCATCCTGTTAAAGATAGTCATACCAAAATCTAGAATCTTAGTAACTGTGTTAAGCTTCTCCTTTTCAAACCTAACATTGAATTTGATCATATTATGATCACTTAGATGAATGTTCCCTTATTGTTAGATTATTAACTAAGTCTGGCTCATTTCTCATTACTAAATCTAGGATGACCTGCCCTCTTGTTGGTTCTAGAACATATTGCTCCAGAAAACTATCTTGAATGCACTCAAGAAATTCACTACCTTTCTGACTTGATCTACTCTGCTCTTCCCAATCGAGATGAAAATTAAAGTCTCCTATTAAAACAACTCTGCTTTTGCTATAGGCCTCTCTAATCTCTGAATTACTACATTCTGCCACTTCATTGCTGCTATCAGGAGCCTGTAGACAATCCCATTACAGCTTGAAGCCCTCTCTCATTCCTTAATTCTAACCATAGATTCTCTGCTGATTGTTTTCCCTTCCCTTCCCTATATCCTTCCTCTCTTACTGATGCTGTAAGAGTATCTTTAATCAATAAGGCTCCCCCTCCTCCTCTTCCAGTTTCCAGATCTTGCTGCACGTCACAGTGAATATAGAGCTTTAATTCGATATCACTACGGCATTTTCCAATTACAATAAACACATCAACAACAGACAAGGGATACGATGTGAGAGCATTAGGTGGAGTGCTCACACGCGCACAGGCTGTAATGTATTTTGACGGTTTAGTTGTGTGGGGATGGTTATGTTCAGTTCTGAACTTATATTCCAGTGATGTGCTTTATATATAATGAGGATCTGTCCATCCCAGCTCCTCAGGATCCTAAACTCAATCCGTGTGAAAGGCACTGACAATCACCTCTTGCTAGTTTACATCGAATTACATAGAATTAGACAGAGAATCAGGCCATTCGGCCCAAGGGGTCTATACCGGTGTTTATACTCCACACGAACCCCCCCTACTCTAAATCCCTCTTCCCACCCTGCCTCCCTATCCCTCTATTCCCTTCTCCCTCATGTGTGCGTCAAGCCTCCCCTTAAATACATCAACGCTCTCTGTTCCACCCCCTCCATGTGGCAGCGAGTTCCACATTCTCACCACTCTCGGTGGAAAGAAATTCCTCCTAAATTCGTTATTTCATGTGTTAGTGACGATCTTATGTTCATGTCTCCTCACTCTGGACTCACCGGCAATTGGAAACAGTTTCTCCACATCCACTCGATCGAACCCATTCATAGTCTGAGGAGAGTGCGACTGTCTGTCTGTCTGAGGAGAGTGCGACTGTCTGTCTGTCTGAGGAGAGTGCGACTGTCTGTCTGTCTGAGGAGAGTGCGACTGTCTGTCTGTCTGAGGAGAGTGCGATTGTCTGTCTGTCTGAGGAGAGTGCGACTGTCTGTCTGAGGAGAGTGCGATTGTCTGTCTGTCTGAGGAGAGTGCGATTGTCTGTCTGAGGAGAGTGCGATTGTCTGTCTGAGGAGAGTGCAACTGTCTGTCTGAGGAGAGTGCCACTGTCTGTCTGAGGAGAGTGCGACTGTCTGTCTGTCTGAGGAGAGTGCGACTGTCTGTCTGAGGAGAGTGCAACTGTCTGTCTGTCTGAGGAGAGTGCAATTGTCTGTCTGTCTGGGGAGAGTGCGATTGTCTGTCTGTCTGGGGAGTGTGCGACTGTCTGCCTGTCTGAGGAGAGTGCGATTGTCCGTCTGTCTGAGGAGAGTGCGACTGTCTGTCTGTCTGAGGAGAGTGCGACTGTCTGTCTGTCTGAGGAGAGTGCGACTGTCTGTCTGTCTGAGGAGAGTGCGACTGTCTGTCTGTCTGAGGAGAGTGCGACTGTCTGTCTGTCTGAGGAGAGTGCGACTGTCCGTCTGTCTGAGGAGAGTGCGACTGTCTGTCTGAGGAGAGTGCGACTGTCTGTCTGTCTGAGGAGAGTGCGACTGTCCGTCTGTCTGAGGAGAGTGCGACTGTCTGTCTGAGGAGAGTGCGACTGTCTGTCTGTCTGAGGAGAGTGCGACTGTCTGTCTGTCTGAGGAGAGTGAGACTGTCTGTCTGTCTGAGGAGAGTGCGACTGTCTGTCTGTCTGAGGAGAGTGCGACTGTCTGTCTGTCTGAGGAGAGTGCGACTGTCTGTCTGTCTGAGGAGAGTGCGACTGTCTGTCTGTCTGAGGAGAGTGCGACTGTCTGTCTGTCTGAGGAGAGTGCTACTGTCCGTCTGTCTGAGGAGAGTGCGACTGTCTGTCTGAGGAGAGTGCGACTGTCTGTCTGTCTGAGGAGAGTGCGACTGTCCGTCTGTCTGAGGAGAGTGCGACTGTCTGTCTGAGGAGAGTGCGACTGTCTGTCTGAGGAGAGTGTGACTGTCTGTCTGTCTGAGGAGAGTGCGACTGTCTGTCTGAGGAGAGTGCGATTGTCTGTCTGAGGAGAGTGCGATTGTCCGTCTGTCTGAGGAGAGTGCGATTGTCTGTCTGAGGAGAGTGCGATTGTCCGTCTGTCTGAGGAGAGTGCGATTGTCTGTCTGAGGAGAGTGCGATTGTCTGCCTGTCTGAGGAGAGTGCGATTGTCTGCCTGTCTGAGGAGAGTGCGATTGTCTGTCTGTCTGAGGAGAGTGCGATTGTCTGTCTGTCTGAGGAGAGTGCGATTGTCTGTCTGTCTGAGGAGAGTGCGATTGTCTGTCTGTCTGAGGAGAGTGCGATTGTCTGTCTGTCTGAGGAGAGTGCGACTGTCTGTCTGTCTGAGGAGAGTGCGACTGTCTGTCTGAGGAGAGTGCGACTGTCTGTCTGTCTGAGGAGAGTGCGACTGTCCGTCTGTCTGAGGAGAGTGCGACTGTCTGTCTGAGGAGAGTGCGACTGTCTGTCTGTCTGAGGAGAGTGCGACTGTCCGTCTGTCTGAGGAGAGTGCGACTGTCTGTCTGAGGAGAGTGCGACTGTCTGTCTGAGGAGAGTGCGACTGTCTGTCTGTCTGAGGAGAGTGCGACTGTCTGTCTGAGGAGAGTGTGACTGTCTGTCTGTCTGAGGAGAGTGCGACTGTCTGTCTGAGGAGAGTGCGATTGTCTGTCTGAGGAGAGTGCGATTGACCGTCTGTCTGAGGAGAGTGCGATTGTCTGTCTGAGGAGAGTGCGATTGTCTGCCTGTCTGAGGAGAGTGCGACTGTCTGTCTGAGGAGAGTGTGACTGTCTGTCTGAGGAGAGTGCGACTGTCTGTCTGTCTGAGGAGAGTGCGATTGTCTGTCTGTCTGAGGAGAGTGCGATTGTCTGTCTGTCTGAGGAGAGTGCGACTGTCTGTCTGTCTGAGGAGAGTGCGACTGTCTGTCTGAGGAGAGTGCGATTGTCTGTCTGAGGAGAGTGCGATTGTCCGTCTGTCTGAGGAGAGTGTGACTGTCTGTCTGAGGAGAGTGCGACTGTCTGTCTGTCTGAGGAGAGTGCGATTGTCTGTCTGTCTGAGGAGAGTGCGACTGTCTGTCTGTCTGAGGAGAGTGCGATTGTCTGTCTGTCTGAGGAGAGTGCGATTGTCTGTCTGTCTGAGGAGAGTGCGATTGTCCGTCTGTCTGAGGAGAGTGCGATTGTCTGTCTGAGGAGAGTGCGATTGTCTGCCTGTCTGAGGAGAGTGCGACTGTCTGTCTGAGGAGAGTGTGACTGTCTGTCGGAGGAGAGTGCAACTGTCTGTCTGTCTGAGGAGAGTGCGATTGTCTGTCTGTCTGAGGAGAGTGCGATTGTCTGTCTGTCTGAGGAGAGTGCGATTGTCTGTCTGTCTGAGGAGAGTGCGACTGTCTGTCTGAGGAGAGTGCAACTGTCCGTCCGAGGAGAGTGCGATTGTCTGCCTGTCTGAGGAGAGTGCGATTGTCTGTCTGTCTGAGGAGAGTGCGATTGTCTGTCTGAGGAGAGTGCGATTGTCTGTCTGAGGAGAGAGCGACTGTCTGTCTGAGGAGAGTGCGATTGTCTGTCTGAGGAGAGAGCGATTGTCTGTCTGAGGAGAGTGCGATTGTCTGTCTGAGGAGAGTGCGATTGTCTGTCTGAGGAGAGTGCGATTGTCTGTCTGAGGAGACTGCGATTGTCTGTCTGTCTGAGGAGAGTGCGATTGTCTGTCTGAGGAGAGTGCGATTGTCTGTCTGTCTGAGGAGAGTGCGATTGTCTGTCTGAGGAGAGTGCGATTGTCTGTCTGTCTGAGGAGAGTGCGATTGTCTGTCTGAGGAGAGTGCGATTGTCCGTCTGTCTGAGGAGAGTGTGATTGTCTGTCTGAGGAGAGTGCGATTGTCTGTCTCAGGAGAGTGCGATTGTCTGTCTGTCTGAGGAGAGTGCGATTGTCTGTCTGAGGAGAGTGCGATTGTCTGTCTGAGGAGAGTGCGATTGTCCGTCTGTCTGAGGAGAGTGCGATTGTCTGTCTGAGGAGAGTGCGATTGTCCGTCTGTCTGAGGAGAGTGCGATTGTCTGTCTGAGGAGAGTGCGATTGTCCGTCTGTCTGAGGAGAGTGCGATTGTCTGTCTGAGGAGAGTGCGATTGTCTGTCTGAGGAGAGTGCGATTGTCTGTCTGAGGAGAGTGCGATTGTCCGTCTGTCTGAGGAGAGTGCGATTGTCTGTCTGAGGAGAGTGCGATTGTCTGTCTGAGGAGAGTGCGATTGTCCGTCTGTCTGAGGAGAGTGCGATTGTCTGTCTGAGGAGAGTGCGATTGTCCGTCTGTCTGAGGAGAGTGCGATTGTCTGTCTGAGGAGAGTGCGATTGTCTGTCTGAGGAGAGTGCGATTGTCTGTCTGAGGAGAGTGCGATTGTCTGTCTGAGGAGAGTGCGATTGTCTCTCTGAGGAGAGTGCGATTGTCTGTCTGTCTGAGGAGAGTGCGATTGTCCGTCTGTCTGAGGAGAGTGCCATTGTCCGTCTGTCTGAGGAGAGTGCGATTGTCTGTCTGAGGAGAGTGCGATTGTCTGTCTGAGGAGAGTGCGATTGTCCGTCTGTCTGAGGAGAGTGCGATTGTCTGTCTGAGGAGAGTGCGATTGTCCGTCTGTCTGAGGAGAGTGCGATTGTCTGTCTGAGGAGAGTGCGATTGTCCGTCTGTCTGAGGAGAGTGCGATTGTCCGTCTGTCTGAGCAGAGTGCGACTGTCTGTCTGTCTGAGGAGAGTGCGATTGTCTGTCTGGGGAGAGTGCGATTGTCTGTCCGTCTGAGGAGAGTGCGACTGTCTGTCTGTCTGAGGAGAGTGCGATTGTCTGTCTGTCTGAGGAGAGTGCGATTGTCTGTCTGAGGAGAGTGCGATTGTCTGTCTGGGGAGAGAGCGATTGTCCGTCTGTCTGGGGAGAGTGCGATTGTCTGCCTGCCTGAGGAGAGTGCGATTGTCTGTCTGGAGAGAGTGCGATTGTCTGTCTGGGGAGAGTGTGATTGTCTGTCTGGGGAGAGTGCGATTGTCTGTCTGGGGAGAGTGCGATTGTCTGTCTGGGGAGAGTGCGATTGTCTGTCTGGGGAGAGTGCGATTGTCTGTCTGTCTGAGCAGAGTGCGATTGTCTGTCTGTCTGAGGAGAGTGCGATTGTCTGTCTGAGGAGAGTGCGATTGTCTGTCTGGGGAGAGTGCGATTGTCTGTCTGAGGAGAGTGCGATTGTCTGTCTGTCTGAGGAGAGTGCGATTGTCTGTCTGAGGAGAGTGCGATTGTCCGTCTGTCTGAGGAGAGAGCGACTGTCTGTCTGAGGAGAGTGCGATTGTCTGTCTGGAGAGAGTGCGATTGTCTGTCTGGGGAGAGTGCGATTGTCTGTCTGGGGAGAGTGCGATTGTCTGGGGAGAGTGCGATTGTCTGTCTGGGGAGAGTGCGATTGTCTGTCTGTCTGAGGAGAGTGCGATTGTCTGTCTGTCTGAGGAGAGTGCGATTGTCTGTCTGAGGAGAGTGCGATTGTCTGTCTGGAGAGAGTGCGATTGTCTGTCTGGGGAGAGTGCGATTGTCTGTCTGGGGAGAGTGCGATTGTCTGGGGAGAGTGCGATTGTCTGTCTGGGGAGAGTGCGATTGTCTGTCTGTCTGAGGAGAGTGCGATTGTCTGTCTGTCTGAGGAGAGTGCGATTGTCTGTCTGAGGAGAGTGCGATTGTCTGTCTGGGGAGAGTGCGATTGTCTGTCTGTCTGAGGAGAGTGCGATTGTCCGTCTGTCTGAGGAGAGTGCGATTGTCCGTCTGTCTGAGGAGAGTGCGATTGTCTGTCTGTCTGAGGAGAGTGCGATTGTCTGTCTGTCTGAGGAGAGTGCGATTGTCTGTCTGTCTGAGGAGAGTGCGATTGTCTGTCTGTCTGAGGAGAGTGCGATTGTCTGTCTGTCTGAGGAGAGTGCGATTGTCTGTCTGCCTGAGGAGAGTGCAATTGTCTGCCTGTCTGAGGAGAGTGCGATTGTCTGTCTGAGGAGAGTGCGATTGTCTGTCTGAGGAGAGTGCGATTGTCTGTCTGTCTGAGGAGAGAGCGATTGTCTGTCTGTCTGAGGAGAGTGCGATTGTCTGTCTGTCTGAGGAGAGTGCGATTGTCTGTCTGTCTGAGGAGAGTGCTATTGTCTGTCTGTCTGAGGAGAGTGCGATTGTCTGTCTGTCTGAGGAGAGAGCGATTGTCTGTCTGGGTAGAGTGTGATTGTCTGTCTGCCTGGGGAGAGAGCGATTGTCTGTCTGTCTGGGGAGAGAGCGATTGTCTGTCTGGGGAGAGAGCGATTGTCTGTCTGGGGAGAGAGCGATTGTCTGTCTGGGGAGAGAGCGATTGTCTGTCTGGGGAGAGAGCGATTGTCTGTCTGGGGAGAGAGGGATTGTCTGTCTGGGGAGAGAGCGATTGTCTGTCTGGGGAGTGAGGGATTTTCTGTCTGGGGAGAGAGCGATTGTCTGTCTGGGGAGAGAGCGATTGTCTGTCTGGGGAGAGAGCGATTGTCTGTCTGGGGAGAGAGCGATTGTCTGTCTGGGGAGAGAGCGATTGTCTGTCTGTCTGAGGAGAGTGCGATTGTCCGTCTGTCTGAGGAGAATGCGATAGTCTGTCTGTCTGAGGAGAGTGCGATTGTCTGTCTGTCTGAGGAGAGTGCGATTGTCTGTCTGTCTGGGGAGAGTGCGATTGTCTGTCTGTCTGAGGAGAGTGCGATTGTCTGCCTGTCTGAGGAGAGTGCGATTGTCTGTCTGTCTGGGGAGAGTGCGATTGTCTGTCTGTCTGGGGAGAGTGCGATTGTCTGTCTGTCTGAGGAAAGTGCGATTGTCCTTCTGTCTGAGGAGAGTGCGATTGTCTGTCTGTCTGAGGAGAGTGCGATTGTCCGTCTGTCTGAGGAGAATGCGATTGTCTGTCTGTCTGAGGAGAGTGCGATTGTCTGTCTGTCTGAGGAGAGTGCGATTGTCCGTCTGTCTGGGGAGAGAGCGATTGTCTGTCTGGGGAGAGTGTGATTGTCTGTCTGGGGAGAGTGCGATTGTCTGTCTGGGGAGAGTGCGATTGTCTGTCTGGGGAGAGTGCGATTGTCTGTCTGGGGAGAGTGCAATTGTCTGTCTGGGGAGAGTGCGATTGTCTGTCTGGGGAGAGTGCAATTGTCTGTCTGTCTGGGGAGAGAGCGATTGTCTGTCTGTCTGGGGAGAGCGATTGTCTGTCTGTCTGGGGAGAGTGCGATTGTCTGTCTGTCTGAGGAGAGTGCGATTGTCCGTCTGTCTGAGGAGAATGCGATTGTCTGTCTGTCTGAGGAGAGTGCGATTGTCTGTCTGTCTGGGGAGAGAGCGATTGTCTGTCTGTCTGGGGAGAGAGCGATTGTCTGTCTGGGGAGAGTGTGATTGTCTGTCTGGGGAGATTGCGATTGTCTGTCTGGGGAGAGTGCGATTGTCTGTCTGGGGAGAGTGCGATTGTCTGTCTGGGGAGAGTGCGATTGTCTGTCTGGGGAGAGTGCGATTGTCTGTCTGGGGAGAGTGCGATTGTCTGTCTGGGGAGAGTGCGATTGTCTGTCTGGGGAGAGTGCGATTGTCTGTCTGTCTGGGGAGAGAGCGATTGTCTGTCTGTCTGGGGAGAGCGATTGTCTGTCTGTCTGGGGAGAGAGCGATTGTCTGTCTGGGGAGAGAGCGATTGTCTGTCTGGGGAGAGAGGGATTGTCTGTCTGGGGAGAGAGGGATTGTCTGTCTGGGGAGAGAGCGATTGTCTGTCTGGGGAGAGAGGGATTTTCTGTCTGGGGAGAGAGCGATTGTCTGTCTGGGGAGAGAGCGATTGTCTGTCTGGGGAGAGAGCGATTGTCTGTCTGTCTGAGGAGAGTGCGATTGTCCGTCTGTCTGAGGAGAATGCGATAGTCTGTCTGTCTGAGGAGAGTGCGATTGTCTGTCTGTCTGAGGAGAGTGCGATTGTCTGTCTGTCTGGGGAGAGTGCGATTGTCTGTCTGTCTGAGGAGAGTGCGATTGTCTGCCTGTCTGAGGAGAGTGCGATTGTCTGTCTGTCTGGGGAGAGTGCGATTGTCTGTCTGTCTGAGGAGAGTGCGATTGTCCTTCTGTCTGAGGAGAGTGCGATTGTCTGTCTGTCTGAGGAGAGTGCGATTGTCCGTCTGTCTGAGGGTAATGCGATTGTCTGTCTGTCTGAGGAGAGTGCGATTGTCTGTCTGTCTGAGGAGAGTGCGATTGTCCGTCTGTCTGGGGAGAGTGCGATTGTCTGTCTGGGGAGAGTGCGATTGTCTGTCTGGGGAGAGTGCGATTGTCTGTCTGGGGAGAGTGCGATTGTCTGTCTGGAGAGAGTGCGATTGTCTGTCTGGGGAGAGTGCGATTGTCTGTCTGGGGAGAGTGCGATTGTCTGTCTGGGGAGAGTGCGATTGTCTGTCTGGGGAGAGTGCGATTGTCTGTCTGGGGAGAGTGCGATTGTCTGTCTGGGGAGAGTGCGATTGTCTGTCTGTCTGGGGAGAGAGCGATTGTCTGTCTGTCTGGGGAGAGCGATTGTCTGTCTGTCTGGGGAGAGTGCGATTGTCTGTCTGTCTGAGGAGAGTGCGATTGTCCTTCTGTCTGAGGAGAGTGCGATTGTCCTTCTGTCTGAGGAGAGTGCGATTGTCTGTCTGTCTGAGGAGAGTGCGATTGTCCGTCTGTCTGAGGAGAATGCGATTGTCTGTCTGTCTGGGGAGAGAGCGATTGTCTGTCTGTCTGGGGAGAGAGCGATTGTCTGTCTGGGGAGAGAGCGATTGTCTGTCTGGGGAGATTGCGATTGTCTGTCTGGGGAGAGTGCGATTGTCTGTCTGGGGAGAGTGCGATTGTCTGTCTGGGGAGAGTGCGATTGTCTGTCTGGGGAGAGTGCGATTGTCTGTCTGGGGAGAGTGCGATTGTCTGTCTGGGGAGAGTGCGATTGTCTGTCTGGGGAGAGTGCGATTGTCTGTCTGTCTGGGGAGTGCGATTGTCTGTCTGTCTGGGGAGAGAGCGATTGTCTGTCTGTCTGGGGAGAGCGATTGTCTGTCTGTCTGGGGAGAGAGCTATTGTCTGTCTGGGGAGAGAGCGATTGTCTGTCTGGGGAGAGAGCGATTGTCTGTCTGGGGAGAGAGCGATTGTCTGTCTGGGGAGAGTGCGATTGTCTGTCTGTCTGGGGAGCGTGCGATTGTCTGTCTGGGGAGAGTGCGATTGTCTGTCTGGGGAGAGTGCGATTGTCTGGGGAGAGTGCGATTGTCTGTCTGGGGAGAGTGCGATTGTCTGTCTGGGGAGAGTGCGATTGTCTGTCTGTCTGGGGAGAGAGCGATTGTCTGTCTGTCTGGGGCGAGCGATTGTCTGTCTGTCTGGGGAGAGAGCTATTGTCTGTCTGGGGAGAGAGCGATTGTCTGTCTGGGGAGCGAGCGATTGCCTGTCTGGGGAGAGAGCGATTGTCTGTCTGGGGAGAGTGCGATTGTCTGTCTGTCTGGGGAGCGTGCGATTGTCTGTCTGGGGATAGTGCGATTGTCTGTCTGGGGAGAGTGCGATTGTCTGTCTGGGGAGAGTGCGATTGTCTGTCTGGGGAGAGTGCGATTGTCTGTCTGGGGAGAGTGCGATTGTCTGTCTGTCCAGGGAGAGTGTGATTGTCACAGTAAGTTAGAGCACTGAAGGAGACCATTCGGCCCATCGTGCCTGTGCCGTCTCTTTGAAAGGAAGATGGATTCAAAGTGTTCATTTAGTGCCTCAGCCATACCGTCTGCTCCACATGAAGATAGGAGAATAGACCAGATGAATGCGTGGCTTGAGAGATGGTGTCGTAGGGAGGGGTTTAAATTCCCGAGGCATTGGGACCGATTCTGGGAAAGGCGGGACCTGTACAAGCTGGACGGGTTACACCCAAGCAGAACTGGGACCAATATCCTCGCGGGGGCATTTGCTCGTTCTGTTGGGGAGGGTTTAAACTAGTATGGCAGGGGGATGGGAACCAAAGGGCAGGTACAGATAGGACAAATTCAGACCAGGAAACGGGAAGCAGAAAAGCAGTTAGTGACGTCGTTAGTGACTCAGAAAGGCAAAAGAAGCAAAGGTTAAATAGTGTTCAGCACAGGAATTTGACGGGGTTAAAGGGGATATACTTCAATGCAAGGAGTATTACAAACAAAGCAGATGAGCTAAGGGCACAGATAGACACATGGCAGCACGATATCATTGCTATAACGGAAACCTGGCTTAAAGAAGGGGATAATTGGCAGCTCAATATCCCTGGATATAGAGTTTTCAGGCAGGATAGAGTGGGTGATAAAAGAGGAGGGGGGGCAGCATTATTGGTTAAAGAATCAATTACAGTTGTGCGAAGGGATGATCTGCTAAATGGATCATCAATCGAGGCCATATGGGTTGAGCTAAGAAATAAAAAAGGGGCAGTCACACTACTAGGAATGAACTATAGACCCCCGAATAGTGAAGGGGAGATAGAAGAACAAATACTTAGGCAAATTTCTGAGTGCAAAAATAAGAGGGCAATAATAATAGTCGGAGACTTCAACTACCCGAACATCAACTGGGATTCAAACAGTGTGAGGGGCACAGAGGGTGCAAAATTCTTGATCGGTGTCCAGGAGAACTTTTTTAGCCAGTACGTGACAAGCCCAACAAGAGGGGATGTAATTCTAGATTTAGTCCTGGGAAATGAAGATGGGCAAGTGGGTGAAGTGACAGTGGGTGACCATATTGGGGGTAGTGACCACAATTCAGTTAGTTTTAGCATTATTATGGAAAAGGACAGAATTAAATCAGGAGTAAACATTTCAAATTGGGGGAAGGCAAATTTTACCGAGCAAAGTGGTGATTTGGCAGAAGTGGACTGGACACAACTACTTGAGGAGAAATCAGTGGCAAGCCAGTGGGAGGCACTAAAAAGTGAAATTCTACGGGTACAATGCAGACACGTCCCCTCAAAGAAAAAGGGTGGCACTGCCAAATCTAGAGCCCCCAGGTTGTCTAGAAGTATACAGGGCAAGATAAAGCAGAAAAAGAAAGCTTATGACTGTCACAGAAAACTAAATACTGCAGAAAGCCAAGAGGCGTATAGAAAGTACAGGGATGACGTAAAAAAGGAAATAAGGAAAGCAAAGAGAGGGCATGAGAAAATATTAGCCAGTAAGATTAAAGAAAACCCAAAGATGTTTTATCAGTACATTAAGAACAAGAGGATAGCTAAGGAAAAGGTGGGACCTATCAGGGATGATAAGGGTAACTTGTGTGTAGAAGCAGAGGATGTGGGTAGGGTTTTAAATGAATATTTTGTCTCCGTATTCACAAAGGAAAGGGATGATCTGGACGTAGTAGTTAAAGAGGAGAGGTGTGAAATATTGGATAAGGTAAACATAACGAGAGAGGAAGTACTAGAGGGACTGGAATCCTTGAAAGTTGATAAGTCACCAGGGCCGGATGGATTGTTTCCTAGGCTATTGAAGGAAGCCAGGGAGGAAATAACGGATATTCTGAGGATCATTTTCCAATCCTCACTAGATACAGGGGAGGTACCGGAGGACTGGAAGACTGCAAACATAGTACCATTGTTTAAAAAGGGTACGAGGGAAAGGCCAAACAATTATAGGCCGGTCAGTCTTACCTCGGTGGTGGGCAAACTATTAGAATCAATACTGAGAGATAGGATAAACTGTCACTTGGAAAGGCATGGTTTAGTCAGGGATAGTCAGCATGGATTTGTTCAGGGAAGGTCATGCCTTACAAATCTGATTGAATTCTTTGAGGAAGTGACCAGGAGGATTGATGAGGGTAGTGCAGTGGATGTTGTCTACATGGATTTTAGTAAGGCATTTGACAAGGTCCCACATGGCAGACGGGTCAGAAAGGTAAAAGCCCATGGGATACAGGGAAATGTGGTGAATTGGATCCAAAATTGGCTCAGTAACAGGAAACAAAGGGTAAAAGTCGATGGATGTCTTTGCGAATGGAAATCCGTTTCCAGTGGTGTGCCACAGGGCTCAGTGTTGGGTCCCTTGCTGTTTGTGGTATATATTAATGATTTGGACTTTAATGTAGGAGGCATGATTGGCAAATTTGCAGACGACACAAAAATTGGCCGTGTAGTTGATAGTGAAGAGGATAGCTGTGGACTCCAAGAAGATATCAATGGGTTGGTGGAGTGGGCAGAAAAGTGGCAAATGGAGTTCAACCCGGAGAAGTGTGAGGTAATGCACTTAGGGAGGGCAAACAGTAAAAGGGAATACGCAGTAAACGGGAGTATATTGAGAGGGGTTGAGGAAGTGAGAGACCTTGGAGTGCATGTGCACAGGTCCCTGAAGGTGGCAGTGCAGGTCGATAAGGTTGTGAAGAAGGCATACGGAATGCTCTCCGTTATTAGCCGAGGTATAGAATACAAAAGCAGGGATGTGATGATGGAACTGTATAAAACGCTGGTAAGGCCACAGCTGGAGTATTGTGCGCAGTTCTGGTCACCACATTACAGGAAGGACGTAACTGCTCTGGAGAGAGTGCAGAGAAGATTTACAAGAATGTTGCCAGGGCTTGAAAATTGTACCTACGAGGAGAGATTGGATAGGCTGGGGTTGTTTTCCTTGGAGCAGAGGCGGCTGAGAGGAGACTTGATTGAGGGGCCCAGATAGAGTAGACAGGAAGTATCTCTTTCCCCTAGCGGAGAGTTGAAGAACTAGAGGACAGAGATTTAAGCTGATTGGCGGAAGGATTGGAGGGGACATGAGGAGAAACCTTTTTATCCAGAGGGTGGTGGGTGTATGGAATTCGCTGCCCGAATTGGTGGTAGAGGCAGGGACCCTCAACTCTTTTAAAAAGTACCTGGACCTGCACCTAAAGTGCTGTAAGCTGCAGGGCTACGGACAGGGTGCTGGAAGGTGGGATTAGAATGGGCACCTAGTTGTTCTTCGAGCCGGCGCGGACACGATGGGCCGAATGGCCCCCTTCTGTGCTATATCTTTTCTATGGGTCTATGGTTCTAAGATCTTTTTTGTCCCTAATCGCTCCCACCCTTCCTTTGACTACCCTTTTACTATTTATATGTTTATAAAAGACTTTTGGATTCCCTTTTATGTTAGACACTAATCTATTCTCATACTCCCTCTCTCTTTGCCCCTCTCATTCCCTTTTTTAAATCTCCTCTGTACTTTCTGTATTCAGCCTGGTTCTCCACTATATTATGAATCTTACATTTGTCCGAAGCCTCCTTTTTCTGTTTCATTTTATTCTCTATATCTTTAGTCATCTGGGGAGCTCTAGCTTTGGATGCCCTTCCTTCACTCTCGTGGGAATGTGTCTACTCTGTACCCGAACCATTTCCTCCTTGAAGGTCTCCTGTTGTTCAATTACTGTTTTGCTGACCAATTTCTGATTCCAATCTCCCCGGGCAAGATCCCTTTTTAACTCACTGAAATTTGCCCTCCTCCAGTTACATATTTTTACGCTTGATTGTTCCTTGTCCTTTTCCATAACTTTCCTAAATCTGATGATATTATGATCACTGTTCCCCAAATGCTCCCCCACTGAAACATGCTCCACTTGCCCCACTTCATTCCCCAGAACTAGATCCAGCACTGGTCCCTTCCTCATTGGGCTGGAAACACACTGATCAAGAAAGTTCTCCGGAACACATTTCAGGAATTCCTCCCTCTCTTTGCCCTTTATACTGTTCCTATCCCAGTCTGTATTGGGATAATTGAAGTCTCCCATTATCATTACTGTATAGTTCTTGCATCTTTCTGTAATTTGCCTGCAAATTTGCTCCTCTATCTCCTTCCCACTATTTGGTGGCCTATAATATACGTTCCACGCGAATAGCAGTGGACAGGAACATAGGAACAGGAGGAGGCCATTTAGCCCCTCGAGCCTGTTCCACCATTCAATGAGATCATGGCTGATCTGTGATCGAACTCCATTTACCCCCCCTTAACCCCATTTCCCTTATTACCTTTGGTTAACAAAAATCTTTCAATCTCAGATCTAATATTAACAATTCATAGAATCATAGAAAGTCACGATACAGAAGGAAGCCATTCGGCCCATTGTGTCTGTGCCGGCCGATAAAGACCTAGCCAGCTTAATCCCACTTTCCAGCACTTGGTCCGTAACCTTATCGGTCACGGCACTTCAGATGCATATCCAGGTACTTTTTAAGTGAGTTGAGGGTTTCTGCCTCTCCCACCCTCTCAGGCAGTGAGTTCCAGACCCCCACCACCCTCTGGGTGAAAAAAAATCTCCTCAGCTCCCCTCTAATCCTTCCACCAATTACTTTAAATCTATGCCCCTGGTCACTGACCCCTCTGCTAGGGACATAGGTCCTCCCTATCCACTCTATCTAGTCCCGTCATAATTTTGTACACCTCAATTAAATCATCCCTCAGCCTCCTTTGTTCCAAAGAAAACAACCCCAGCCTATCCAATCTTTCCTCATAGCTAAAATTCTCTAACATTCTTGTAAATCTCCTCTGTACATGCTCTTCTGGCATGGGTGGAGGATTGGTTATCTAACAGGAAGCAGAGAGTTGGGATAAATGGTTCATTCTCGGACTGGCAACCAGGATCAGATCAGCCATGATCTTATTGAATGGCGGAGCAGGCTCGAGGGGCCAATTGGCCTACTCCTGCTCCTATTTCTTATGTTCTTATGTACCCTCTCTGGTGCAATCACATCCTTCCTGTAATGTGGTGACCAGAACTGTACACAGTACTCAAGCTGTGGCCTAACCAGTGTTTTATACAGTTCCAGCATAACCTCCCTGCTCTTATATTTTATGCCTCGGCTAATAAAGGAAAGTATCCCATATGCCTTCTTAACCACCTTATCTACCTGTCCTGCTACCTTCAGGGATCTGTGGACATGCACTCCAAGGTCCCTCACTTCCTCTACACCTCTCAGTATCCTCCCATTTATTGTGTATTCCCTTGCCTTGTTTGCCCTCCCCAAATGCATTACCTCACACTTCTCTGGATTGAATTCCATTTGCCACTTTTCTATCCACCTGACCAGTCCATTGATATCTTCCTGCAGTCTACAGCTTTCCTCCTCACTATCAACTACACGGCCAATTTTTGTATCATCTGCAAACTTCTTAATCATGCCCTTTACATTTACACCACAAAAAGCAAGGGACCCAGTACTGAGCCCTGCGGAACCCCACTGGAAACAGCCTTCCAGTCGCAGAAACACCCGTCGACCATTACCCTTTGCTTCCTGCCACTGAGCCAATTTTGGATGCAATTTGCCACTTTCCCTTGGATCCCATGGGCTTTTACTTCTCTGACCAGTCTGCCATGTGGGACCTGGTCAAAAGCCTTGCTAAAATCCATGTAGACTACATCAGATAAGCTACCCTCATCGACCCTCCTTATTACCTACTCAAAAAATTCAATCAAGTTTGTCAGACACGACCTCCCCTTAACAAATCCGTGCTGACTGTCCTCGATTAATCCGTGCCTTTCTAAATGACGATTGATACCATCCCTCGGAACTGTTTCCAATAATTTGCCAACCACAGGGGTTAGACTGACTGACCTGTAATTACTTGGTCTATCCCTTTTTCCATTTTTAAACAATGGTACAACTGCAGCAACCCTCTGGCACCACGCCTGTAGCAATCTCAGATTTAAGATTAACAATTGAGCATCAATTGCCGTTTGCTGAAGAGAGTTCCAAACTTCTCCCACCCTTTGTGTGTGGAAGTGTTTCCTCACTTCACTCCCGAAAGTCCTGGCTCTAATTTTAAGGCTCTGTCCTCTCATCCTAGACTCCCCAACCAGCGGAAATAGTTTCTCTCTGTCCACTCTATCAGTTCCCCTTTTCCTGGAGATTCTCGGCAAGACCTGATTAAAATTTTTTCCTCCCATTCCTGATCGCAGCCAAATTGAGAGGCTGGTGGGCGGATGGGTCTGTGGCACCAGACCGCAGCCAGGGAGCTGAGGGAGGGTGTAAGAGATTATGGGCCGGGACCCGGAGAGATCAGGTGGGGCATTCCCGTTCCGGGGGGGTGGAAGGGGGGTAGTTGGGGTCGGCTGATCATGGGGGTCCTGTCATGAGGAGGGGGTCCCGATCCGGTGTTGGGGGGGGGGTTACGATTGCAAGGGTCTGATCAGGGAGGGGGGGGGCGGCGATCGTGGGGGTCCAATCGCGGGGGTCCGATCGGGGGGGTCCGATCGTGGGGGTCCGATCGTGGGGGTCCAATCGGGGAGAGGGTTTCGCCGATCACGAGGGTCCAATCGCAGGGGTCCGATCGTGGGGGTCTGATCGCGGGGGGTTAACAGGTTTGCTCGGGGGGCCGGGGGAAGCACTCCTGCTCTTCCTGGCCCACAAGCAATGCTGGAAAGGCACTTACCCACTGGCTGGATCCCTCCATTAACGCCTCTCTCCAGCCCTGAGCCCTGCGAATCCCAGCCCACAGCCGTTAAACCTGAAACTGAGGTAAATTTGAGGCAAGGAACCTCATTAAAATATTTAAATGAGGGCCCGGCTTTGGAGAGCAGGTTCGTCACTCCCCAACCAACATCCATTAAAACCCCACATTGGGGTAGGGTTTCCGATTTATTTTTATTTGTAACCCCATTCCCCCGCCTGTCCTGGGGGGGTTAAAATTACCCCAATGTGTACAATCCCTTTAATGAATAATCTGCGGAGAATGGCGGAGATTGACTTCTGGACAGCGTAAGCTCAGTCCTCAGATAGGACCAGTGTGTTTCAATCACTGTTTGTAGTAATTATATTCCCTTCACTGCAGTGATTGTCGTTATTTATCAGTCCTGTCATTTACTGTTCTACGCTTCTAAATTGAGTGGTTTTATATTAAGCAGATTGGTATCGCACCCCGCACTGCCTCAGACCGAGCTCATTCCATTCTCATTTTCCTGCTCTATGTTATGTTTTTTGTCCTATCCCTCATTCTCCAGCTGACAGAGAGTCTGTTCTCCGAGCCTGGTCAGTCATGATCTTGAGTTGACTGCAGGGACCTGTCGAGAAACTCGTCCACATCGAGTTACCCCGGCTGTGCTCAGAAACATCCCTGGATCTTAAGAACTAGGGGAGGCAGTGTAGGCGGGGCCACGCTCCCTGAGTAGGCGGAGCCAGGTTCCCAGTGTAGGCGGGGCCATGCTCCCAGTGTGGGCGGGGCCAGGTTCCCAGTGTAGGCGGGGCCATGCTCCCAGTGTGGGCGGGGCCACGCTCCCTGAGTAGGCGGAGCCAGGTTCCCAGTGTAGGCGGGGCCAGGCTCCCGGTGTAGGCGGGGCCAGGCTCCCGGTGTAGGCGGGGCCAGGCTCCCGGTGTAGGCGGGGCCAGGCTCCCGGTGTAGGCGGGGCCAGGCTCCCGGTGTAGGCGGGGCCAGGCTCCCGGTGTAGGCGGGGCCAGGCTCCCAGTATAGGCGGGGCCAGGTTCTCAGTTGTAGGCGGGGCCAGGTGCCCTGTGTGGGCGGGACCGGATCCCCAGTGTGGGCGGGGCCCAATGCCCAGTCTGGGCAGGGCCAGGCTCCCAGTTGTAGGCGGGGCCAGGTTCCCAGTTGTAGGCTGGGCCAGGTGCCCAGTGTGGGTGGAACCGGGTCCCCAGTCTGGGTGGGGCCAGGCTCCCAGTCTGGGCGGGGCCAGGCTCCCAGTTGTGGGCGGGGCCAGGCTCCCAGTTGTGGGCGGGGCCGGGTGCCCAGTTGTGGGCGGGGCCGGGTGCCCAATGTGGGCGGGGCCAGGCTCCCAGTTGTAAGCGGGGCCAGGTGCCCAGTGTGGGCGGGGCCGGGCTCCCAGTTGTAGGCGGGACCGGGTGCCCAGTGTGGGCGGGACCGGGTGCCCAGTTGTGGGCGGGGCCGGGTGCCCAGTGTGGGCGGGACCAGGTGCCCAGTGTGGGCAGGACCGGGTGCCCAGTGTGGGCGGGGCCAGGCTCCCATTGCCTGGTGGCGAGGGTATTACTGCAGCCTCCAACTGATCTAAATCAATTACAGTAAATGTAACCTTCCATTAATGGGCTTTTGTTTCAGTAAATCTGCACAGGATTTGTAATTATTTCTGTCGGGCAGTTTACCTCAGAAGTCAGTCTTCATTCTCCAGACAGATGTTCTGAGCTGGTTTAACCCTATGGGTGTTTTGAGCCGTGTAAAAACCGAGCAACTGTTTTTAAGGCTTTGTGTAAACAAATGGCTCAGCGAAAAGCACAGTTACTGATTTGATATTCCAAGTAGGATATTAATGATTATAACTACTCATTTGCATGGAATACAATGCTCTATTTAAATAAGCCTGAGACTTAGCCTGATAGACTATGTATTAAATCCACCTATTGCAGTGAGGGGAATCACTCGGTGCATTCAGTGGGCTGCTGTACAGTGGAAAAGGCTCTCTGTTCAATCCCTCCATCTTGCTATTGTTTATCTTGATATTGAGTCCGGAAGGGCACACTCCGAACCCTAGGGGACATGGAGTCCACTCAGAGGTGTGGGTGGTGACAATAAACAGGATTAGAATGAGTAGCATAAAACCCAAAGGCACAACAATCTGACTCGTATCAGTTATTTAGTTTATCTAGTTTGCCTGATTTGTGATTGATTGGTTTGTCTGGTTTATCTAGTTTGTGATTGATTGGTTTGTCTGGTTTATCTAGTTTTTGATTGATTAGTTTATCTGGTTTATCTAGTTTGTCTGGTTTATCTAGTTTGTCTGGTTTCTCTGAGCTGCTGCCACTGGTTTTGACTTTGGCCACCTTTTAATCTTGCTATCTGTAGCCTGTCTGTAGTTGGTGTTGGTGTAAAGTTTTGACACAGGCAGCATTTGAGGGTTAATGCCCAGTGAGCTTCTGATCCTGATGTTTCGGTCGGGTTCCTATGTCCTGAGATTGCTGCAGGAGTCGGCCGGTAACTGACAGATGTTGTGCCTCAGTAACAAGATTCAATCTGACCCCACCACCCACAGCAAGAGGAGGGCAGAGATAAAGGAAGATCCTCACAGAGCCAGAGTCAGAAAGCAACTGGAGTTTCACAGAAAGTTCACCAACTTTCAAAAGGGAATTGGATAAAAACTTGAAGGGGAAATATTTGCAGGCCTATGGTGAAAGGGCAGGGGAGTGGGACTAATTGGATTGATCTTTCATAGAGCCGGCACAGGCACGATGGGCCGAATGTGCTGCATCATTCCATGATTCTATGTCTGGAGAATGCTTTCAGTGCACCCGGGAATTTGATTTATTGGAGGAGGAGGGTTGTAAATCCACCAAATCCGCGGCTGTGAAACGCATCGTAATTACTAGCTGTTATCACTTGCTCTCTCTCACTTGTGACTCGTGACTCACCCAGTGTCACCTCCTGAAGTTCACTACCTCCTTGTGGGTGTGAGCACCTGTGCCAGCATGTGGCGGAGGTGAGACAGGGTACCCATGCATTGGCCTGCCCGTGATCACAGGCTGTGCTAACAGTCTGTTCGTCCAGGAATACTGACACACAAGAACAAATGTTCAGTTCTGTGGAGAGTCTGGAGAAGCTGGGATTAGGGGGAGATTTAATAGAGGAGATTACACGATGATAACTGGGGCTATGCCCTGATAACAGGGGGTTCGCCCTGAATGTGGCACAGCTGGGAGTCACGTTAACTGTTGGACGAGGTTCAGGTATATTTCCATAATTAGAGCCATTAATTATAGCCAGTAATCATGATCAGAAATGAAAGTTCTATTTGCTTATTCGGGAATGCGAGCAGCTGCTGCAATCAGACTGTCAGGAGAGTCAGAGAGCTCTTGCTCCCAGGCTCTGTTAAATTACGTGTAGCCGGATTTGCTGTTGTTCTCCAGACAATCTTGAACACAATTTTCAGCTTAAACATTAGCGAGCAACGTGTAATCTCCTGTTGTTTGTTTTTTTTTCTTCGCTGATGTTAATCGATTTTCATTGCAGACCTGAACCGCTCTCACACATGATTTCATTAATAATTTATTCGGTGCAGAAATGATTCAGGGTTTTGATCAGTAATGACTACGATGTAATTTGCAGCTGTAACACAGTGTAACGTAGTGTAACACATCCGGGCACCCAACAGGATGGAGAGTTACTGGCTGTGGCCAGAGGTGGGGAGAGAGGGAACAAGAGGGGAAGTTTATGGGAGAGATTTCCAGAGGGTGGGCGGTGTGATGGTGGAGTAGGGGGATGGGGTATACACCAGCTCAGTGGAATGTGTGAGCTCGTGGTTGGAGGAGTGGGTTACACAGGGCGTGAAGGGATTGTAAACAGAGGGCGAAGCTTCTTCGATCGGTATGTTAGGGGATGGATCGAAAGACAGACAGGATTTGCATTAATATAATACTTCTCACAATCTCAGGACGACGCAAAATGTTTTACAGCCCATGAAGTATTATTGAAGTGTAGGCACCACTGTGATGCAGGAAACGCAGCAGTCAATTTGCGCACAGCAAGATCCCACAAACAGCAATGTGTTAAATGGCCTTATAATCGGTTTTAGTGATGTTGGTTGAGGGATAAATATTGGCCCAGGACACCAGGGAAAAGTCCCCAGCTCTTCTTCGAATAGTGGCCGTGGGATCTTTCACATCCACCCAAGAGGGCGGACGAGCCTCGGTTTAACGTCTCATCCGAAAGACTGACCCTCCCACAGTGCAGCGCTCCCTCAGTGCTGACCCTCCGACAGTGCAGCGCTCCCTCAGTACTGACCCTCCGACAGTGCGGCGCTCCCTCAGTACTGACCCTCCGACAGTGCAGCGCTCCCTCAGTACTGACCCTCCGACAGTGCGGAGCTCCCTCAGTACTGACCCTCCGACAGTGCAGCGCTCCCTCAGTGCTGACCCTCCGACAGTGCAGCGCTCCCTCAGTACTGACCCTCCGACAGTGCAGCACTCCCTCAGTACTGACTCTCCGACAGTGCGGCGCTCCCTCAGTACTGACTCTCCGACAGTGCGGAGCTCCCTCAGTACTGACCCTCCGACAGTGCGGAGCTCCCTCAGTACTGACTCTCCAACAGTGCAGCACTCCCTCAGTACTGACCCTCCGACAGTGCGGAGCTCCCTCAGTACTGACCCTCTGACAGTGCGGAGCTCCCTCAGTACTGACCCTCCAACAGTGCAGCGCTCCCTCAGTGCTGACCCTCCAACAGTGCAGCGCTCCCTCAGTACTGACCCTCCAACAGTGCAGCGCTCCCTCAGTGCTGACCCTCCGACAGTGCAGCACTCCCTCAGTACTGCAGCTAGCTCATGGAGTGGGACTTGAACCTACGACCTTGTGACTCAGAGGTGAGAGTGGTATCACTGAGCCATGGCTGAGGGGAGTGAAAAGGGAAACATAAAAATTAGATGAGGGATTAAAACCAGTTGAAGTCAGAGGCAAACACTGATGATAAATCCACATCCCCTGACAAAAATAGTGGCAAGCAAGTGCAGGAAATGTGTAATAGAAAGATTTAGGATATCAGGGAGATGACAGAGGGGTTTCAGTGCAGCAGGAGCTGCCGTTTGTACCATCCTGGCATTCAAGATAGCACAGCAGGCATCGAACACAATCGTCACTGAGTTTATTTACTGTAAACCGTGAGCTCAGCCTCCCGCCGGGTTGTGTCCCTTTTGGCCGCTGTTGGTTTTAATTAATAATTTATACATGGTATTTCATTTCATTGGAGCGTGACCGTTTATCTGTGAGACCTTCACAGAATACGACCCTTGTTAGTGCTGTCGGCAGGAAATCATCTCCAGAGTAACCTTGGTTCCTGAGATCTCCAGCTGTGTAAAGTTCTGAGCCGCAGCATCAGTCAGGAACCTCCCTGTTTCATACCCTAATGATCCGCAGAATGTGATAATTAAATGCCTCCAATTATAACGGTGGGGGCAGTGCGAGTGTTGGGACTGAGGATTGTTTTAAGTCGGTCTCTGGTGGTCGAGCTCGTCATCTTTTCAGCCTCTCAGTTCTCGATTTTTTTTCCACCAAACTTTTAATAAACGCAGTAATATACCCATTTATTTTTTTAATGGAGCAATTAAATGTCAAGCACGTTCTGTAAAATGTAACAAAACAAGGAAAACCCACTCTCCCCTATCACAGACTCTACCCACCCATTTAATCTCCCCCCACAGCCCATGTACACTCTCCCCTATCATGGACTCTACCCACCCATTTAATCTCCCCCCACAGCCCATGTACACTCTCCCCTATCACGGACTCTACCCACCCATTTAATCTCCTCCCACAGCCCATGTACACTCTCCCCTATCATGGACTCTAATGTGATGGGGGAATCTTCTGTATCAACACTCCCTCATCCCCAAAGCAAAAACTCAGAATATTCATCCACCCTCAAATCTCCAATGTTCGACCCTGGCCTCCTGCCCCCCCCTGGCCTCCTGCCCTCCGGCCCCCCCCTGGCCTCCTGCCCCCTCCTGGCCTCCTGCCCCCCCCTGGCCTCCTGCCCCCCCCGGCCTCCTGCCCCCCCCTGGCCTCCTGCCCCCCCCTGGCCTCCTGCCCCCCCCTGGCCTCCTGCCCCCCCCTGGCCTCCTGCCCCCCCCTGGCCTCCTGCCCCCCCCTGGCCTCCTGCCCCATTACAATAGCTGTGCATTAATGTAGCATCAGACAAATAGACTGAAGCCCACACTTTCACCAGCAGAAACCCCAGGATATAAACACTTGCAACTTAAACATTTGACTCGACACTGACAACCTTTCAGCCTGATGGTGCAGAGTGCGGTATTAAACATGGAAAATTGCACATGTCACTCCGCTTTTTAAGAAAGGAGAGAGAGGGAAACCAGGGAATTATAGACCAGTTAGCCTGACATCTGTTGTGGGGAAATTGCTGGAGTCTATAATTAAGGATAGGGTGACTGAACACCTCGAGAATTTTCAGTTAATCAGAGAGAGCCAGCATGGATTTGTGAAAGGTAGGTCGTGCCTGACAAACCTGATTGAATTTTTTGAAGAGGTAACTAAAGTAGTGGACAGGGGAATGTCAATGGATGTTATTTATATGGACTTCCAGAAGGCATTTGATAAGGTCCCACATAAGAGACTGTTAGCTAAGATAGAAGCCCATGGAATCGAGGGAAAAGTACGGACTTGGTTAGGAAATTGGCTGAGCGAAAGGCGACAGAGAGTAGGGATAATGGGAAGGTACTCACATTGGCAGGATGTGACTAGTGGAGTCCCACAGGGATCTGTCTTGGGGCCTCAATTATTCACAATATTTATTAACGATTTAGATGAAGGCATAGAAAGTCTCATATCTAAGGTTGCCGATGACACAAAGATTGGTGGCATTGTAAGCAGTGTAGATGAAAACATAAAATTACAATGCGATATTGATAGATTAGGTGAATGGGCAAAACTGTGGCAAATGGAATTCAATGTGGACAAATGTGAGGTCATCCACTTTGGATCAAAAAAGGATAGAACAGGGCACTTTCTAAATGGTAAAAAGTTAAGAACAGTGGATGTCCAAAGGGACTTAGGGGTTCAGGTACATAGATCATTGAAGTGTCATAAACAGGTGCAGAAAATAATCAAGAAGGATAATGGAATGCTGGCCTTTATATCCAGAGGACGAGAGTACAAGGGGGCAGAAGTTATGCTGCAGCTATACAAAACCCTGGTTAGACCGCACCTGGAGTACTGTGAGCAGTTCTGGGCACCGCACCTTCGGAAGGACATATTGGCCTTGGAGGGAGTGCAGCGTAGGTTTACTAGAATGATACCCGGACTTCAAGGGTTAAGTTACGAGGAGAGATTACACAAATTGGGGTTGTATTCTCTGGAGTTTCGAAGCTTAAGGGGTGATCTGATCGAAGTTTATAAGATATTAAGGGGAACAGATAGGGTGGATAGAGAGAAACTATTTCCGCTGGTTGGGGATTCTAGGAGTCGGGGGCACAGTCTAAAAATTAGAGCCAGACCTTTCAGGAGTGAGATTAGAAAACATTTCTACACACAAAGGGTGGTAGAAGTTTGGAACTCTCTTCCGCAAACGGCAATTGATACGAGCTCAATTGCTAAATTTAAATCTGAGATAGATAGCTTTTTGGCAACCAGAGGTATTAAGGGATATGGGCCAAAGTCAGGTATATGGAGTTAGATCACAGATCAGCCATGATCTTCTCAAATGGCAGAGCAGGCACGAGGGGCTGAATGGCCTACTCCTGTTCCTATGTTCCTATGATCCGGAAACAGAAGAACTGAATCAAATCATGAGTAAGTGCACTGTGGGTGGAATAACTTCAAACAATAAGGAATCACATTCCGTGTTACTGATTTAACGCCCACGGAAATAAACGCCACAACCACAAACCGCAAGAAGATGAGATCTTTAAATTTACCAAGGATCATAGTGCTACAACAAAAACAATATCTTGCATTTATATAGCACCTTTAACGTCGTAAAATGTCCCAGGGTGCTTCACAGGAGCGGTTATAAGACAAAAGACATCGAGCCACATAAGGAGATATTAGGACGGGTGACCAAAAGCTTGGTCAAAGAAGTAGGTTTTAAGGACCGTCTTAAAGGAGGAGAGAGAGAGGAGGAGAGGTTTAGGGAGGGAATTCCAGAGCTCCGCCAATGATGGAGCGATTAAAATCGGGGATGCGCAGGAGGCAATAATTGGAGGAATGCAGCGATCTCAGAGGGTTGTGTGAATGGAGGAGTTTACAGAGATCGGGAGGGGCGAGGCCATGGAGAGATTTGAACACAAGGATGAGAATTTTAAATTCGAGGTGTTACTGGACCAATGGCGATGATGGCAATGTGAAAGTCCCACATGAGAAGAAACTCCAGAGATGAAGAACGTAGAAACATCGAAAATAGGAGCAAGAGTAGGCCATTCATCCCTTGGGGCCTGCTCCGCCATTCAATATGATCATGGCTGATCATCTAACTCAGTACCCTGTTCCCGCTTTTTCCCCAGATCCCTTGATCCCTTTAGCATTAAGAAATATATCGATCTCCTTCTTGAATACATCTAATGACTTGGCCTCCACTGCCTTCTGTGGTAGAGAATTCCACAGGTTCACCACCCTCTGAGTGAAGAAATTTCTCCTCATCTCGGTTCTAATGGCATTCCCCATATCCTGAGACTGTGACTCCTGGTTATGGATTCCCCGGCCATCGGGAACATCCTCCCTGCATCTGGTCTGTCGAGTGCTGTCAGAATTTTATATGTTTCGATGAGATCACCTCTCATTCTTCTAAACTCTCGTGAATATAGGCCTAGTCGACCCAATCTCTCCTCATACGTCAGTCCTGCCATCCCAGGAATCAGTCTGGTAAACCTTCGTTGCACTCCCTCCATGGCAAGGACATCCTTCCTCAGATAAGGAGACCAAAACTGCACACAATACTCCAGATGTGGTCTCACCAAGGCCCTGTATAAGTGCAGTAAGACATCCCTGTTCCTGTACTCAAATCCTCTTGCAATGAAGGCCAACATACCATTCGCCTTCCTAACTGCTTGCTGCACCTGAATGCTCACTTTCAGCGACTGGTGTACAAGGACACACAGGTCTCGTTGCACCTCCCCTTTTCCCAATCTATCACCATTCAGATAATAATCTGCCTTTCTGTTTTTACAACCAAAGTGGATAACCTCACATTTATCCACGTTATACTGCATCTGCCATGTTCTTGCCCACTCACCCAACTTGTCTAAATCACATTGGAGCCTCTTTGCATCCTCCTCACAGCTCACATTCCACCCCAGCTTTGTGTCGTCTGCAAACTTGGAAATGTTACATTCAGTTCCCTCATCCAAATCATTGATATATATTGTGAATAGCTGGGGCCCAAGCACTGATCCCTGCGGTACCCCACTAGTCACTGCCTGCCACCCGGAAAAAGACCCGTTTACTCCTACTCTCTGTTTCCTGCCTGTCAACCAATTCTCAATCCATGCCAGTATATTCCCCCCAATCCCATGTGCTTTAATTTTGCATACTAACCTCTTGTGTGGGACCTTATCAAAAGCCTTCTGAAAATCCAAATACACCACATCCACTGGATCTCCCCTATCTATTCTACTAGTTACATCCTCAAAAAACTCCAGTAGATTTGTTAAGCATGATTTCCCTTTCATAAACCCATGCTGACTTTGTCGAATCCCGTTAATGCCTTCCAAGTGTTCTGTTATCACATCTTTTATAATAGACTCTAGCATTTTCCCCACTATTGATGTTAGGCTAACTGGTCTGTAATTCCCTGTTTTTTCTCTTCCTCCTTTTTTAAATAGTGGGGTTACATTTGCCACCCTCCAATCTGCAGGAACTGTTCCAAGTCTATAGAATTTTGGAAGATGATCACCAATGCATCCACTATTTCCAGGGCCACTTCCTTTAGTACTCTGGGATGTAGATTATCAGGCCCTGGGGATTTGTCAGCCTTTAGCCCCATTGACTTCCCTCGCACTATTTTTTTCACTAATACTGGTTTCCTTCAGTTCCTCCCTCTCACTAGACACTTGGTTCCCTAACATTTCTGGCAGGTTATTTGTGTCCTCCTTTGTGAAGACAGAACCAAAGTATGTGTTTAATTGTTCTGCCATTTATTTGTTCCCCATTATAATTTCCCCCATTTCTGACTGTAAGGGACCTACATTTGCCTTCACTAATCTTTTTCTCTTGACATATTTATAGAAGCTTTTACAGTCAGTTTTTATGTTCCCTGCTAGTTTACTCTCATACTCTATTGAGGGGGAGGGGGGAATAAAAGATCAGAGGTGAGAGCTGTTGCTTCGACTTTTTTGAAGAACTGAAAGAACAAAAATGTAATTGCCACATTGGAGTGAAGAAATCAGGATGGAGTGATTGAACCATTGAACTGTGAGAACACAAGAATATAAGAAATAGGAGAGGAGTAGGCCATCCGGCCCCTCGAGCCTGCTCCACCATTCAATCAGATCATGGCTCACCTTCGACCTCAACTCCACTTTCCTGCCCGATCCCCATATCCCTTGATTCCCTTAGAGTCCAAAAATCTATCGAACTAGACTTGAATATACTCAATGACTAACCACACAAGAGGGTTTATGAAAGGGTAATCGTGCTTAACAAATCTACTGGAGTTTTTTGAGGATGTAACAAGTAGAATGGATAGGGGAGAACCAGTGGATGTGGTGCACTTGAATTTTCAGAAGGCTTTTAACAGGAAGCAGAGAGTTGGGATAAATGGTTCATTCTCGGACTGGCAACCAGTAGCCAGTGGTGTTCCGCAGGGGTCGGTGCTGGGTCCCCAACTCTTTACAATCTATATTAACGATTTGGAGGAGGGGACCGAGTGTAACATATCAAAGTTTGCAGATGATACAAAGATGGGAGGGAAAGTGGAGAGTGAGGAGGACACAAAAAACCTACAAGGGGATATAGACAGGCTGGGTGAGTGGGCGGAGATTTGGCAGATGCAATACAATATTGGAAAATGTGAGGTTATGCACTTTGGCAGAAAAAATCAGAGAGCAAGTTATTTTCTTAATGGCGAGAGACTGGAAAGTACTGCAGTACAAAGGGATCTGGGGGTCCTAGTGCAAGAAAATCAAAAAGTTAGTATGCAGGTGCAGCAGGTGATCAAGAAGGCCAACGGAATGTTGGCTTTTATTGCTAGGGGGATAGAATATAAAAACAGGGAGGTATTGCTGCAGTTATATAAGGTATTGGTGAGACCGCACCTGGAATACTGCATACAGTTTTGGTCTCCATACTTAAGAAAAGACATACTTGCTCTCGAGGCAGTACAAAGAAGGTTCACTCAGTTTATCCCGGGGATGAGGGGGCGGACATATGAGGATAGGTTGAGTAGATTGGGACTCTACTCATTGGAGTTCAGAAGAATGAGAGGCGATCTTATTGAAACATATAAGATTGTGAAGGGGCTTGATCGGGTGGATGCGGTAAGGATGTTCCCAAGGATGGGTGAAACAAGAACTAGGGGGCATAATCTTCGAATAAGGGGCTGCTCTTTCAAAACTGAAATGAGGAGAAACTTCCTCACTCAGAGGGTGGTAGGTCTGTGGAATTTGCTGCCCCAGGAAGCTGTGGAAGCTACATCATTAAATAAATTTAAAACAGAAATCGACAGTTTCCTAGAAGTAAAGGGAATTAGGGGTTACGGGGAGCGGGCAGGAAATTGGACATGAATTTAGATTTGAGGTTAGGATCAGATCAGCCATGATCTTATTGAATGGCGGAGCAGGCTCGAGGGGCCGAATGGCCTACTCCTGCTCCTATTTCTTCTGTTCTTATTTTCAACCACAGCTCTTTCGGGTGGAGAATTCCAAAGATTCACAACCCTCTGAGTGAAGAAATTCCTCCTCATCTCAGTCCTAAATGGCCGACCCCTTATCCTGAGGCTATGCCCTCTCGTTCTAGGCTCTCCAGCCAGGGGAAACAACCTCTCAGCATCTACCCTGTCAAGCCCTCTAAGAATTTTATATGTTTCAACGAGATCACCTCTCATTCTTCTGAACTCCAGAGAATACAAGCCTAGTCTACTCAATCTCTCCCCATTAGACAGCCCTCTCATCCCAGGAATCAATCTAGTGAACCTTTGTTGCACCGTCTCTAAGGCAAGTATATCCTTCCTTAGATATGGAGACCAAAACTGTACACAGTACTCCAGGTGTGGTCTCACCAAAGCCCTGTGCAATTGGAGAAAGCCTCTGAAAGCTTGTGATTTTCAAATAAAGCTGTTGGACTATAACCTGGTGTTGTAAGATTCCTTACAGTTGTAGTAAGACTTCCTTACTCTTATGTTCCAATCCCCTTGCAATAAAGGCCAACATCCCACTTGCCTTCCTAACTGCTCGCTGTACCTGCTACGAGAACACCGGAGGTTGTAAGATGAGGGCAGGTAATGTAAAGGAAGTTGATGAATGTAGAGTGGGAACATCAGCAAGAGGATGGATGGGATTGGATGTGAATGGGAAAACTCATTGATATTCAGAAAGAACAGAATGGTGGAGAGGACCTGGTCCTGGGGAATCACTGAATTAAACTATGATGAACATTAGAGGATGAGTCACAGCATCGATAGAGGAACTTGAAAGGAAAATAGAAAACCGTGAATATAAATTCAGTTAGAAACCGTCTGATAGTTAGAAATATCTGTAGACTGTCAAAGGCAAGAACAAGTTGCATTTATATAAGAACATAAGAAATAGGAGCAGGAGTAGGCCAATCGGCCCCTCGAGCCTGCTCCGCCATTCAATAAGATCATGGCTGATCTGATCCTAACCTCAAATCTAAATTCATGTCCAATTTCCTGCCCGCTCCCCGTAACCCCTAATTCCCTTTACTTCTAGGAAACTGTCTATTTCTGTTTTAAATTTATTTAATGATGTAGCTTCCACAGCTTCCTGGGGCAGCAAATTCCACAGACCTACTACCCTCTGAGTGAAGAAGTTCCTCCTCATCTTAGTTTTGAAAGAGCAGCCCCTTATTCTAAGATTATGCCCCCTAGTTCTAGTTTCACCCATCCTTGGGAACATCCTTACCGCATCCACCCGATCAAGACCCTTCACAATCTTTTATGTTTCAATAAGATCGCCTCTCATTCTTCTGAACTCCAATGAGTAGAGTCCCAATCTACTCAACCTCTCCTCATATGTCCGCCCCCTCATCCCCGGGATTAACCGAGTGAACCTTCTTTGTACTGCCTCGAGAGCAAGTATGTCTTTTCTTAAGTATGGAGACCAAAACTGTATGCAGTATTCCAGGTGCGGTCTCACCAATACCTTATATAACTGCAGCAATACCTCTCTGTTTTTATATTCTATCCCCCTAGCAATAAAAGCCAACATTCCGTTGGCCTTCTTGATCACCTGCTGCACCTGCATACTAACTTCTTGATTTTCTTGCACTAGGACCCCCAGATCCCTTTGTACTGCAGTACTTTCCAGTTTCTCGCCATTAAGATAATAACTTGCTCTCTGATTTTTCCTGCCAAAGTGCATAACCTCACATTTTCCAACATTGTATTGCATCTGCCAAATCTCCGCCCACTCACCCAGCCTGTCTATATCCCCTTGTAGGTTTTTTATGTCCTCCTCACTCTCTACTTTCCCTCCCATCTTTGTATCATCTGCAAACTTTGATATGTTACACTCGGTCCCCTCCTCCAAATCGTTAATATAGATTGTAAAGAGTTGGGGACCCAGCACCGACCCCTGCGGAACACCACTGGCTACTGGTTGCCAGTCCGAGAATGAACCATTTATCCCAACTCTCTGCTTCCTGTTAGATAACCAATCCTCCACCCATGCCAGAATATTACCCCCAATCCAGTGATTCTTTATCTTGAGCAATAATCTTTTATGTGGCACCTTGTCGAATGCCTTCTGGAAGTCTAAATACACTACGTCCACTGGTTCCCCTTTATCCACCCTGTACGTTACGTCCTCAAAGAACTCAAGCAAATTTGTCAGACATGACTTCCCCTTCGTAAAGCCATGCTGACTTTGTCCTATTAAATTATGTTTATCCAAATGTTCCGCTACTGTCTCCTTAATAATAGACTCCAAAATTTTACCCACCACAGATGTTAGGCTAACTGGTCTATAATTTCCAGCCTTCTGCCCACTACCCTTTTTAAATAAGAGTGTTACATTAGCAGTTTTCCAATCTGCCGGGACCTTTGCCGAGTCCAGAATATTTTGGAAAATTATTACCAAAGCATCCACAATCCCTCCTGCCACTTCCCTCAAGACCCTGGGATGTAATCCATCAGGTCCAGGGGATTTATCCGCCTTGAGTCCCATTAATTTACTGAGTACCAATTCCTTAGTGATTTTAATCGTATTTAGCTCCTCCCCCCCCCCCCCAGAGTCCCCTGTTTGTCCAGTGTTGGGATATTCTTAGTGTCCTCTACCGTAAAGACTGAAACAAAATATTTGTTCAGCATTTTTGCCATCTCCATGTTTCCCACCATTAATTTCCTGGTCTCATCCTCTAAGGGACCTACGTTTGCCTTAATGTCGGCAAAAGAACCAGAGGAGAGATGAGGAAACATTTTTTTACTCAGCGAGTTGTTACGATCTGGAATTCACTGCCCGAATGGGCGGTGGAAGCAGATTCAATAATAATTTTCAAAAGGGAATTGATGAGGAAAAATTTGCAGGGCTATGGGGAAAGAGTGGAGGAGTGGATCTAATTGGATAGCTCTTTCAAAGAGCCGGCACAGGCACAATGGGCCGAATGGCCTCCTTCTGTGCTGTATAATTATATAAATTGTCTCAAGGTGCTTCACAGGAGCCTAATTTGACAGCAAGCCAAAGAACGAGATTTTTGGAGGGGTGACTACACTGGGAGTGTCAGCTTAGATTTTTGTGCTTATGGTCTCTGGGGTGGGATTTGAATTCAGAACCTTCGTGTATCAGCAGTCAGAGTACGACCACTGAGCCACAGCTGACCTCTATCAGCCTGGGTCTGAACCCTGTATACTTGTACTGTACTTGAAACGTGGGCTTGATTCAGTATGGTTATATTAGGCCACTGACTCTGATGCCGATTTGATTGCACTATTGGAAAACCAGAGTTCAGGATTAGAATTCAGATCCAAATCTGGTTTCAACTCGACTCTGGTAAAGCCTGATCAATAATCATCCCGACTGAACACTGGTTGTAAAACCGGGTGAATGCTGTACATTAAACAGCAGAGAGTGAGTGAGACACCGAACCAAAGATTAGAAACAAATCACATTCCCGTCTGCCGGGCCTCAGGAAACAGGAACAGAGCTTCAAATGATGCATCAGAAACTCAGACATGAGACAAATGATCAACGTAGAGTTGGTCATGATGAGTGTCGTCACACTGCTCAGCTACACTGCAGGACTCAGGAAACTCAGTCCACTGTGGAGGGAGCAGCCATGGGACTGACCAGGACACAGCTTTCTGTTGGAGAGACCAGTACTTTCCTTATCTCTACTTGTACTTGTTTTCATTGGGATAGCCTCTCAGAGCTTGGTGTCAGCCATGGCTTAGTGAGTTACACTCTTTCTATCTGAGTTAGAAGGTCATGGGTTTAAGCCCTACTCCAGTGATTGAGCCTAGACTGTCACTCCAATCCAGTGCTGAGGGAGTGCTGCATTGTCAGTAGGTGCTGTCTGTTGGATGAGATGTTAAACTGAAGCCCCATCTGCCCTCTCACGTGGATGTAAAAGATACCACGGCATTATTTCAAAGAAGATCAGGGGAGTTCACCCCAGTGTCCTGGGCCAATATTCAATCCCTCAACTAACATCACTAAAAGAACAAATTATCCAGTCATTATCACATTGCTGTTTGTGGGATCTTGCTGGGCACAATTTTTTTGCCTGGTTTCCTACATTACAACAGTGACTACACTTCAAAAGTACTTTGTTGGCTGTGAAACGCTTTGGGACGTCCTGAGGTGGTGAAAGACGCTGGAGAAATGGGAGGGTTTTTTTTTCTTTTTTTGTAATGAGCTGAAGTGAACGAACGGAACACAGACTCTCGATTGTGTAAAGACTCTTCCCAATCCTTGCGACCAATACGAGTTCCGTCAGTCCTGTGGGAATGTGCTTATCTCTAACACTCCTTTCTTCATTCATTCAGCCAATTTGTGCACAGCAAGATCCCACAAATAGCAATGAGATAGATAAATAACCAGAGAATCTGTTTTTTTAGTGATGTTAGTTGAGGGATAAATATTGGCCCCGGGACACCAGGGAGAACTCCACTGCTTTTCATCCAATAGCGGCCGTGGGATCTTTTATGTTCACCTGAGAGGGCAGACGGGGCCTCGGTTTAACGTCTCATCTGAAAGCTGGATGACCTGAACCCAGAAATACAGGGGGGTTCAGGTCAAACCAGATGGAAGAGGAGGGAAGAGAATGTACCCCCCCAGTGTCACCACACGGACTGCAGCGGTTCAAGAAGGCGGCAGCTCCCCACCACCTTCTCAGGGCAACCAGGAATGGGCAATAAATGCCGGCTCTGCCAGCGATGCCCACATCCCGAGAATGAATATATAATAATGTTGTAATTCAAAGCACCAACGTCTCACTCATTGCTCACTCTTGATTGCTTTGATTGTTGGACCCAGATTGTTCTGACTGGGCCCCAGCTCACATGTTTATCTCTCAGGTGCTGACTGATTTGCTGTTTTTATTGTAGATTTCTGGCACCTTTTTATTTCCAAATAAATGTGCGCTTTTTCGAAAGAAGCCTCTGAATTTCCCTGTGACCGACAGAATATCATTTGTTGTTCCTGTTTTTCAGTCTGTTCACTGTTCGCTCGAGGGGTCTACGCAATCTTTGGATTTTACGACAGAAAGACTGTGAACACACTCACATCATTCTGTGGAGCTCTTCACCTCTCCTTCATCACCCCAAGCTTCCCTGTCGATACCTCCAACCAGTTTGTGATCCAGATGCGACCTGACTTACAGGGGGCTCTGCTAAACCTCATCGAGCATTACAAATGGCAGAAGTTTGTGTATATTTATGATGCTGATCGAGGTAAATACACTTCCATCTCATCCTATACAGAATAATCTATCAACCCACACAGTAACTATTACTCCAATCACAGTAAATATTCCAACTCACTCAGTATTACTCCTCACTCATTAATATTTCATACTCCTTCAACGCTCTCTCGATTCGGGAATTGGGCGGTTCGATTGGTCATTTGCGAATGTCATTCCGTTATTTAAGAAGGATGGATGGGTCAGTTATGGGGAAGCTACCCCAGAATCTGTAATTAGGGATAGAGGACTGAGCACTTGAATAAATATAAGCTGATCAGAGAGAGTCAACTTGGATTTGTTAAGGGTAAGTCATGTCTGACTAAAAAGTAAAATTTTGCATGGCTATAGGAAAAGAGCAGGGGAGCGGGACCAATTGGTAGCTGTTTCAGAGAGCTGACACAGGTGCGATGGGCTGAATGGCCTCCTTCTGTGCTGTATGATTCTAAAAATTAATCTAGATGAATTTTTTAAGGTCACTAACTTGGTGAATAAGGGAGTGTTTGATGGGACAGTGTAGAGGGAGCTTTACTCTGTATCTAACCCTGTACCTGCCCTGGGAGTGTTTGATGGGACAGTGTAGAGGGAGCTTTACTCTGTATCTAACCCTGTACCTGCCCTGGGAGTGTTTGATGGGACAGTGTAGAGGGAGCTTTACTCTGTATCTAACCCTGTACCTGCCCTGGGAGTGTTTGATGGGACAGTGTAGAGGGAGCTTTACTCTGTATCTAACCCTGTACCTGCCCTGGGAGTGTTTGATGGGACAGTGTAGAGGGAGCTTTACTCTGTATCTAACCCGTGCTGTACCTACCCTGGGAGTGTTTAGCACTGACATTGGTGCCTGAAATGGGAAATAATTTTTACCTATGAATTGCGTCCCATCTCCTGATAGAGCACCAGTTTTCCATAAAAAGAAAAGCAGGAAAATATTGCTTTTGTTTACTGGAAATGCCCAAATATTCAGGTCAGAGGAGACCACAAAAGATTTGAAAGGGAAAGGGGTTTGAAGAGAGACCTTCCAGTATCAGAGACGAGGTGGAGGGGAGAGTGTTTGGGACAGTCGCATGCTCCTTGTGCTTGACGAGAGAGACCATGTTGAACAGTGATGTCTTTCTGCTCATGTCCAGGACTGTCAGTGCTCCAGAAGGTGCTGGACACTGCCGCAGAGAAGAACTGGCAGGTGACAGCGGTCAGTGTGGAGACCACCACTGAAGAAGGTTATCGAATGCTCTTCAAAGATCTGGACAAGAGGAAGGATCGACAGGTCATCATCGACTGCGAGTCTGATAAACTGAGCACCATCATGAACCAGGTAACACCAGATAGGTACAGGGGAGACGCTGGCGGAGTGATTAAAATCAGCAATGCGCAGGAGGCAAGAATTGGAGGAGTACAGAAATCTGGAGGATTGTAGGGCTGGAGGAGGTTACAGAGATAGGGAGGGGCGAGGCGATGGAGGGAATTGAACAAAAGGATGAGAATTCTAAAATTGAGGCGTTGCTGGACCGGGAGCCAATCTAGGTCAGTAAGCACAGGGGTGATGGGTGAATGGGACTTGTGTGAGTTAGGACACAGGCAGCAGAGTTTTAGATGAGATCGAGTTTACAGAGGGTGGAAGATGGGAGGTGGGTCAGGACCATCACTAGTTTACAGAGGGTGGGAGATGGGAGGTGGGCCAGGACCATCACTGGTTTACAGAGGGTGGGAGATGGGAGGTGGGCCAGGACCATCACTGGTTTACAGAGGGTGGGAGATGGGAGGTGGGCCAGGACCATCACTGGTTTACAGAGAGTGGAAGATGGGAGGTGGGTCAGGACCATCACTGGTTTACAGAGAGTGGGAGATGGGAGGTGGGCCAGGACCATCACTGGTTTACAGAGGGTGGGAGATGGGAGGTGGGTCAGGACCATCACTAGTTTACAGAGGGTGGAAGATGGGAGGTGGGTCAGGACCATCACTGGTTTACAGAGAGTGGAAGATGGGAGGTGGGCCAGGACCATCACTGGTTTACAGAGGGTGGAAGATGGGAGGTGGGTCAGGACCATCACTGGTTTACAGAGGGTGGAAGATGGGAGGTCGGCCAGGACCATCACTGGTTTACAGAGGGTGGAAGATGGGAGGTGGGTCAGGACCATCACTGGTTTACAGAGGGTGGAAGATGGGAGGTCGGCCAGGACCATCACTGGTTTACAGAGGGTGGAAGATGGGAGGTGGGCCAGGACCATCACTGGTTTACAGAGAGTGGAAGATGGGAGGTGGGCCAGGACCATCACTGGTTTACAGAGAGTGGAAGATGGGAGGTGGGTCAGGACCATCACTGGTTTACAGAGGGTGGAAGATGGGAGGTGGGCCAGGACCATCACTGGTTTACAGAGGGTGGAAGATGGGAGGTGGGCCAGGACCATCACTGGTTTACAGAGGGTGGGAGATGGGAGGTGGGCCAGGACCATCACTGGTTTACAGAGGGTGGAAGATGGGAGGTGGGCCAGGACCATCACTGGTTTACAGAGGGTGGAAGATGGGAGGTGGGCCAGGACCATCACTGGTTTACAGAGGGTGGGAGATGGGAGGTGGGCCAGGACCATCACTGGTTTACAGAGGGTGGAAGATGGGAGGTGGGCTGAGACCAACGCAAGTCCTGCTTTGTTCAGTTACTTGTGTCATTTCATGGCCTTAATTTTCTCACACTGCAGACAGTCTCATTTCTTTATTCAGTTCTGCCATGTGGCGTCTGTGGGCATCAGATTATCTAATTTCACCGGGCCCCGGTGTGCGCCAGTCTTAAAGCCGATCTCTAATTTTGTGGATCATTTCCTCAGAATCTCTTCCTTCCTTCTCTGGGGGTTCGAGGCGATGGATTGACTCTCTTGTATTCTGAGTCTGGAGTTAACTGGTTTCCCGCAGGACACTGGCTTTAAGGAGCTGGCTCTCAGTCACTGTTCTGTCATTGGTTAGTTAATATTCTCCCGCCCAGCACACGTGACAAACCTTGACCTGGATTCCGCACTCGTGACATGAAGTGTTGTGTTCTCTGTATTTTACAGATTGTAAACATAGGAAAGCACATCCGGGGATATCAGTACATCTTCGCAAGCCTTGTAAGTACCTGCCACTGCCCCTGCTCTTCACATTCATGTTAATTTCAGCCCAGGGGTGTCTCTCATACTGCCTGATCCACACAGTGATGGGACATGGGTCTGTAATTGCCCCATATACTGAGCTCTTCATTCCTGTCCCGTCACTACGGCCAGTTATTGAGTGGACACTGGTCACTTCACAAAGGAGAGAGAAAAGTGCAGGGTCAATAATCCAGTTAAATAGCTCTGTATTAGCGGGGCCGTGGACTGACTGGGAGCTGGGTTAACCCTTCTCCCGAATAACGGCCACTCGCCATCTATTGATAATGGTGTGATTTATATCAATGAGCGTTAATTGTGTTCAGGTCCTGGGTATTGATTGGGGACTTTCTTGTCTCCTTTTTATAGGAGAGTTTATCTCGGGTGTGGTGTGTGTGTCAGGGGAATCTCTGTGAATAAAGACTTAGAAACAGCCAAAGACCAGGCTCTAGTATTGGATTCTTTTTAATATCTATTGCTGTAAAGCAAGAAAAGGGGAGCCCTGAATCCCAGCTCAGTGAGGGACCAGCCCTGAATCCCAGCTCAGTGAGGGACCAGCCCTGAATCCCAGCTCAGTGAGGGACCAGCCCTGAATCCCAGCTCAGTGAGGGACCAGCCCTGAATCCCAGCTCAGTGAGGGACCAGCCCTGAATCCCAGCTCAGCGAGGGACCAGCCCTCAATCCCAGCTCAGTGAAGGACCAGCCCTCAATCCCAGCTCAGTGAGGGACCAGCCCTGAATCCCAGCTCAGTGAGGGACCAGCCCTGAATCCCAGCTCAGTGAGGGACCAGCCCTGAATCCCAGCTCAGTGAGGGACCAGCCCTGAATCCCAGCTCAGTGAGGGACCAGCCCTGAATCCCAGCTCAGTGAGGGACCAGCCCTGAATCCCAGCTCAGTGAGGGACCAGCCCTGAATCCCAGCTCAGTGAGGGACCAGCCCTGAATCCCAGCTCAGTGAGGGACCAGCCCTGAATCCCAGCTCAGTGAGGGACCAGCCCTGAATCCCAGCTCAGTGAGGGACCAGCCCTGAATCCCAGCTCAGTGAAGGACCAGCCCTCAATCCCAGCTCAGTGAGGGACCAGCCCTGAATCCCAGCTCAGTGAGGGACCAGCCCTGAATCCCAGCTCAGTGAGGGACCAGCCCTGAATCCCAGCTCAGTGAGGGACCAGCCCTGAATCCCAGCTCAGTGAGGGACCAGCCCTGAATCCCAGCTCAGTGAGGGACCAGCCCTGAATCCCAGCTCAGTGAGGGACCAGCCCTGAATCCCAGCTCAGTCATATGAACATAAGAAATAGGAGCAGGAGTCGCCCATAGGACCCCTCGAGCCTGCTCCGCCATTCAATCAGATCATGGGTGATCTTCAACCTCAACTCCACTTTCCCGCCTGATCCCCATATCCCTTGATTCCCCGAGAGTCCAAAGATCTATCGATCTCAGTCTTGAATATACTCAATGACTCAGCATCCACAGCCCTCTGGGGCAGAGAATTCCAAAGATTCACAACCCTCTGAGTGAAGAAATTTCTCCTCATCTCAACATTAAATGTCCGACCCCTTATCCTGAGACTATGCCCTCTAGTTCTAGACTCTCCAGCCAGGGGAAACAGCCTCTCAGCATCTAACCTGTCAAGCCCCCTCAGAATCTTATATGTTTCAATGCGAACACCTCTCATTCTTCAGAGAGTATAGGCCCATTCTACTCAATCTCTCCTCATAGTGAGAGACCAGCCCTGAATCCCAGCTCAGCCAGTGAGAGACCAGCCCTGAATCCCAGCCTCTGTCAGTGAGGGACCAGCCCTGAATCCCAGCTCAGTCAGTGAGGGACCAGCCCTGAATCCCAGCTCAGTCAGTGAGGGACCAGCCCTGAATCCCAGCTCAGCCAGTGAGAGACCAGCCCTGAATCCCAGCTCAGTCAGTGAGAGACCAGCCCTGAATCCCAGCTCAGTCAGTGAGAGACCAGCCCTGAATCCCAGCTCAGTCAGTGAGAGACCAGCCCTGAATCCCAGCTCAGTCAGTGAGAGACCAGCCCTGAATCCCAGCTCAGTCAGTGAGAGACCAGCCCTGAATCCCAGCTCAGTCAGTGAGAGACCAGCCCTGAATCCCAGCTCAGTCAGTGAGAGACCAGCCCTGAATCCCAGCTCAGTCAGTGAGAGACCAGCCCTGAATCCCAGCTCAGTCAGTGAGAGACCAGCCCTGAATCCCAGCTCAGTCAGTGCGAGACCAGCCCTGAATCCCAGCTCAGTTGGTGAGGGACCAGCCCTGAATTCCAGCTCAGTCAGTGAGAGACCAGCCCTGAATTCCAGCTCAGTCAGTGAGGGACCAGCCCTGAATCCCAGCTCAGTCGGTGAGGGACCGGCCCTGAATTCCAGCTCAGTCAGTGAGAGACCAGCCCTGAATTCCAGCTCAGTCGGTGAGGGACCAGCCCTGAATCCCAGCTCAGTCGGTGAGGGACCGGCCCTGAATTCCAGCTCAGTCAGTGAGAGACCAGCCCTGAATTCCAGCTCAGTCAGTGAGGGACCAGCCCTGAATCCCAGCTCAGTTGGTGAGGGACCAGCCCTGAATCCCAGCTCAGTCAGTGAGGGACCAGCCCTGAATCCCAGCTCAGTCAGTGAGGGACCAGCCCTGAATCCCAGCTCAGTCCCCGTTGATTTAAGTATTGTACACACCCAGGACCCCTCTGTCACCTTCTGGAGACTCACCTGCTTCTCTCTGTCTCAATCTGTATCGCAGGGATTCCTGGACATGGATCTGGATAAGTTCCAGTACGCAGGGGCTAACGTGACTGGATTCCAGATTGTACGGATGGACAGTCTCCAGGTGACCAAATTCCTTCAGCGTTGGAAGAAATTGGATCCCAAAGAGAATCAGGGAGTGGAGGGACATAAACTGAAGGTAGGAGGCTGCAGTGCGCTGGGCGGCTCCCTCAGACATTCTACTCCCCTTAAAAACAAGCAGCACAAGTGGACAGAGAGTGACCGCGGGTCAGTGGGACTGATCACGTGACCCCGGGACAGGGGGCCTGATCACGTGACCCCGGGTCAACGGGCCAGATCACGTGACCCTTGGGTCAGCGGGCCAGATCACGTGACCCTCGGGTCAGCGGGCCAGATCACGTGACCCTCGGGTCAGCGGGCCTGATCACATGACCCTCGGGTCAGCGGGCCTGATCACGTGACCCCGGGTCAGTATTTCAGGGGCGTTCCTCGGACACAGTGCGTGGTTTGTGGGCCCCACACTGTGGGAGAGTCCCCGGTGAAGGAAGAGCTGATTGAGATCGGTGGGAAGGAGGGTCTCAGAGTGAGGGAGGGGACCGAATGCTGGAGCCAGATATCGAGCAGGGTTCACCGTCAGGGGCCAATTCCAATTCCTGCTAAGTGACTCCAGGCAGGTTAGGGGAGGGAGGGGGATGATGGAGTGGGGGAGAGGGATGTGGGGGGAGGGGGAGGAGGATGTGGGGGGAGGGGGATGTGGGGGGAGAGGGATGTGGGGGGAGGGGGAGGAGGATGTGGGGGGAGGGGGATGTGGGGGGAGGGGGATGTGGGGGGGAGAGGGATGAGATGGGGTGAGTATTCACACTGTGAATACTCACCCCCTCGCAGCCCCTCACTCACACTGCGAGCACTCACCCTCACACTGCGAGCACTCACCCCCTCGCAGCCCCTCACTCACACTGTGAACACTCACCCTCACACTGCGAGCACTCACCCTACAGCAGCCCCAGGGAGATCGAGGTTCCGTTCTCAGACAGGAGCTCACTCACACCCCATCCCCCTTTCTCCTCTTACAGTACACATCCGCCATGACATTCGACGGAGTTCTCGTGCTGTCCGAAGCCTTTAAGTATCTGCGCAAAACACGGATCGACATCTCAAGGAGAGGAAATGCTGGAGACTGTTTGGCAAACCCGGCCGTTCCTTGGGGACAAGGGATAGATATTCAACGAGCCTTACAGCAGGTAACGTCCCTCACACAGAGAGAGGGGGAGAGACAGAGAGAGTCAGAGAGACAGACAGACAGAGAGAGAGAGAGGGGGAGGGAGAGAGATAGAGGGAGAGAGACAGAGGGAGAGAGAGAGAGAGAGACAGACAGACAGACAGACACACACAGAGAGAGCAGGTAACGTCCCTGACACACAGAGAGAGGCAGAGAGAGAGAGAGCAGGTAACGTCCCTCACACACAGAGAGAGGCAGAGAGAGAGAGAGAGAGAGAGTGAGCAGATAATGCACCCTCACACAGAGAGAGAAAGGGATGCAGCAGGTATCTTCAGACTGTCTGTGGAACTGTACCCCAGTGAGAGTCAGTGTCTGTGGAACTGTCCCCCAGTGAGAGTCATTGTCTGTGGAACTGTCCCCAAGTGAGAGTCAGTGTCTGTGGGACTGTCCCCCAGTGAGAGTCAGTGTCTGTGGGACTGTCCCCCAGTGAGAGTCAGTGTCTGTGGGACTGTACCCCAGTGAGAGTCAGTGTCTGTGGGACTGTACCCCAGGGGGAGTCAATACCTTCAGGAGGGAGAATTCTTATCTATTGTGTTTTCTCTCACTTTTTTACTGCTGTTCCATTAATAAATATATGGCTTGAGAGATGGTGCAAGAGGGAGGGATTCAAATTCCTGGGCCATTGGAACCGGTTCTGGGGGAGGTGGGACCAGTACAAATTGGACGGTCTGCATCTGGGCAGGACTGGAACCAATGTCCTAGGGGGAGTGTTTGCTAGTGCTGTTGGGGAGGGTTTAAACTAATGTGGCAGGGGGATGGGAACCAATGCAGGAAGTCAGTGGGAAGTAAAGTGGTGACAGAAACAAAAGGCAGTAAGGGAGAGTGTACAAAACATGACCGGACAGATGGTCTGAGAAAGCAGGGCAAAGACCAAGGGAAGTCTAGATTAAACTGCATTTATTTCAATGCAAGAAGTCTGATGGGCAAGGCAGATGAACTCAGGGCATGGATGGGTACATGGGACTGGGATGTTATAGCTATTACTGAAACATGGCTAAGGGAGGGGCAGGACTGGCAGCTCAATGTTCCAGGGTACAGATGCTATAGGAAAGAAAGAGCAGGAGGTAAGAGAGGAGGGGGAGTTGCGTTCTTGATTAGGGAGAACATCACGGCAGTAGTGAGAGGGGATATATCCGAGGGTTCGCCCACTGAGTCCATATGGGTAGAACTGAAAAATAAGAAGGGAGAGATCACTTTGATAGGATTGTACTACAGACCCCCAAATAGTCAACGGGAAATTGAGGAGCAAATATGTAAGGAGATTACAGACAGCTGCAAGAAAAATAGGGTGATAATAGTAGGGGACTTTAACTTTCCCAACATTGACTGGGACAGCCATAGCATTAGGGGCTTGGATGGAGAGAAATTTGTTGAGTGTATTCAGGAGGAATTTCTCATTCAGTATATGGATGGCCCGACTAGAGAGGGGGCAAAACTTGACCTCCTCTTGGGAAATAAGGAAGAGCAGGTGACAGAAGTGTTAGTGAGGGATCACTTTGGGACCAGTGATCATAATTCCATTAGTTTTAAGATAGCTATGGAGAATGATAGGTCTGGCCCAAAAATTAAAATTCTAAATTGGGGAAAGGCCAATTTTGATGGTATTAGACAGGAACTTTCAGAAGTTGATTGGGAGAGTCTGTTGGCAGGCAAAGGGACGTCTGGTAAGTGGGAGGCTTTCAAAAGTGTGTTAACCAGGGTTCAGGGTAAGCACATTCCTTACAAAGTGAAGGGCAAGGCTGGTAGAAGTAGGGAACCTTGGATGACTCAGGAGATTGAGGCCCTAGTCAAAAAGAAGAAGGAGGCATATGACATGCATAGGCAGCTGGGATCAAGTGGATCCCTTGAAGAGTATAGAGATTGCCGGAGTAGAGTTAAGAGAGAAATCAGGAGGGCAAAAAGGGGACATGAGATTGCTTTGGCAGATAAGGCAAAAGAGAATCCAAAGAGCTTCTACAAATACATAAAGGGCAAAAGAGTGACTCGGGAGAGAGTAGGGCCTCTTAAGGATCAACAAGGTCATCTATGTGCGGAACCACAAGAGACGGGTGAGATCCTAAATGAATATTTCACATCGGTATTTACGGTTGAGAAAGGCATGGATGTTAGGGAACTTGGGGAAATAAATAGTGATGTCTTTAGGAGTGTACATATTACAAAGAGGGAGGTGCTGGAAGTCTTAACGCGCATCAAGGTAGATAAATCTCCGGGACCTGATGAAATGTATCCCAGGACGTTAAGGGAGGTTAGGGAGGAAATTGCGGGTCCCCTAGCAGAGATATTTGAATCATCGACAGCTACAGGTGAGGTGCCTGAAGATTGGAGGGTAGCAAATGTTGTGCCTTTGTTTAAGAAGGGCGGCAGGGAAAAGCCTGGGAACTACAGACCGGTGAGCCTGACATCTGTAGTGGGTAAGTTGTTAGAGGGTATTCTGAGGGACAGGATCTACAGGCATTTGGAGAGGCAGGGACTGATTAGGAACAGTCAGCATGGTTTTGTGAGAGGAAAATCATGTCTCACGAATTTGATTGAGTTTTTTGAAGGGGTAACCAAGAAGATAGATGAGGGCTGTGCAGTAGACGTGGTCTACATGGACTTTAGCAAAGCCTTTGACAAGGTACCGCATGGTAGGTTGTTGCATAAGGTTAAATCTCACGGGATCCAAGGTGAGGTAGCCAATTGGATACAAAATTGGCTTGACGACAGAAGACAGAGGGTGGTTGTAGAGGGTTGTTTTTCAAACTGGAGGCCTGTGACCAGCGGTGTGCCTCAGGGATCGGTGCTGGGTCCGCTGTTATTTGTTATTTATATTAATGATTTGGATGAGAATTTAGGAGGCATGGTTAGTAAGTTTGCAGATGACACCAAGGTTGGTGGCATTGTGGACAGTGAAGAAGGTTATCTAGGATTGCAACGGGATCTTGATAAATTGGGCCAGTGGGCCGATGAATGGCAGATGGAGTTTAATTTCGATAAATGTGAGGTGATGCATTTTGGTAGATCAGATCGAGCCAGGACCTACTCCGTTAATGGCAGGGCGTTGGGGAGAGTTATAGAACAAAGAGATCTAGGAGTACAGGTTCATAGCTCCTTGAAAGTGGAGTCACAGGTGGATAGGGTGGTGAAGAAGGCATTCAGCATGCTTGGTTTCATTGGTCAGAACATTGAATACAGGAGTTGGGATGTCTTGTTGAAGTTGTACAAGACATTAGTAAGGCCACACTTGGAATACTGTGTACAGTTCTGGTTACCCTATTATAGAAAGGATATTATTAAACTGGAAAGAGTGCAGAAAAGATTTACTAGGATGCTACCGGGACTTGATGGTTTGAATAATAGGGAGACGTTGGATAGGCTGAGACTTTTTTCCCTGGAGAGTAGGAGGTTTCGGGGTGATCTTATAGAAGTCTATAAAATAATGAGGGGCATAGATAAGGTAGATAGTCAAAATCTTTTCCCAAAGGTAGGGGAGTCTATAACGAGGGGGCATAGATTTAAGGTGAGAGGGGAAAGATACAAAAGGGTCCAGAGGGGCAATTGTTTCACTCAAAGGGTGGTGAGTGTCTGGAACGAGCTGCCAGAGGCAGTAGTAGAGGCAGGTACAATTTTGTCTTTTAAAAAGCATTTGGACAGTTGCATGGGTAAGATGGGTATAGAGGGATATGGGCCAAGTGCAGGCAATTGGGACTAGCTTAGTGGTATAAACTGGGCGACATGGACATGTTGGGCCGAAGGGCCTGTTTCCATGTTGTAAACTTCTATGATTCTATGATTCTAAGGTCATGGCCTTAGAGAGGGTGCAGAGGAGATTTACCAGAATGGTTCCAGGGATGAGGGACTTCAGTTATGTGGAGAGACTGGAGAAGGTGGGATTGTTCTCCACAGAACAGAGAAGTTTAAGGGGAGATTTAATTGAGGTGTTCAAAATCATGAAGGGTTTTGAGAGAGTAAATAAGGAGAAACTGTTTCCAGTGGCAGGAGGGTCGATAACCAGAGGACACAGATTTAAGGTAATTGGCAAAAGAACCAGAGGGGAGATGAGGAATATTTTTCTTTGTGCAGTGAGTTGTGATGATCTGGAATTCACTGCCTGAACGGGCGGTGGAAGCAGATTCAATAATAACTTTCAAAAGGAAATTGGATAAATACTTGAAGGGAAAAAATTTACAGGGCCATGGGGATCGAACAGGGGAGTGGGACCAGCTGGATTGCTCTTGCATCGAGCTGGTGCGGACTCGATGGGCCAAATGGCCTCCTCCTGTGCTGTATTATTCTATGATTCTATGAATAATTAATGTTTTGTCAGATTTTCTCTGTGCTGATCTATGTTAAAGTAACGATTGTTTAGTGGGGAACTCCAGGGGGGACAGAGTAAAAATGAGATTAAGCTGATAAATTTTAAACTGACCCAGGAGGCTCGTCCAGTGTTAATCATCCGTCAATTGTGGCTTTTACTGGGGAAAGTTTAACAAGCTTTATTGTATCAAAATCTACAACTTCATCAGTTTACTGAACTTAGAAGGGGACTAGCTCGAGGAAAGATTCTTTAAATCTGTTTTTTAATGAATGTGTGCTCACCAAAGTGAAGGATGTCACTCCCAGGGCAGGTACAGGGTTAGATACAGAGTAAAGCTCCCTCTACACTGTCCCATCAAACACTCCCAGGGCAGGTACAGGGTTAGATACAGAGTAAAGCTCCCTCTACACTGTCCCATCAAACACTCCCAGGGCAGGTACAGGGTTAGATACAGAGTAAAGCTCCCTCCATATTGTCCCATCAAACACTCCCAGGGCAGGTACAGGGTTAGATACAGAGTAAAGCTCCCTCTACACTGTCCCATCAAACACTCCCAGGGCAGGTACAGGGTTAGATACAGAGTAAAGCTCCCTCCATATTGTCCCATCAAACACTCCCAGGGCAGGTACAGCACGGGTTAGATACAGAGTAAAGCTCCCTCTACACTGTTGCCCAGGGAGGAGTGAAACCAGTCTCGACTAATCTGAAAGGGGTTCCTGACCGTTGGAAATATGGAGGCAAAAAAATGTCAAATGTCAGTGAGAAATCAGTTGTTTTGTGGTTGGCTCCAACCCCTAGGTTCACAGCGACGGGCTAACTGGGAACATCCAATTTAATGAATACGGACATCGGACCAACTATACCGTCAGCGTGATGGAGCTGAAGAGCGATGGAATTAGGAAGGTAAACGCATATTACACACTACAAATCTATCTGTACCCCCTCATGCCACCTGTGCCCCCCATGCCACCTGCGCCCCAACATTGCCAGTGCCCCCCACACCCTCACGGTCAGTACCACCACATGGTGGGAAAGTTGGTAGGTGGGGTTGAGGGATATTGGGAGAAGGTGGGTATGTGGGATTGGGGGATAGGGGGAGGAGGTGGGGCTGAGGGATATGGGGAGGAAGTGGGATTGGGGGATATGGGGAGGAGGTGGGTAGGTGGGGCTGGGGGATATGGTTCGGAGGTGGGGCTGAGGGATGTGGGGAGGAGGTGGGGCTGAGGGATGTGGGGAGGAGGTGGGGCTGAGGGATGTGGGGAGGAGGTGGGGCTGAGGGATGTGGGGAGGAGGTGGGGCTGAGGGATGTGGGGAGGAGGTGGGGCTGAGGGATGTGGGGAGGAGGTGGGGCTGAGGGATGTGGGGAGGAGGTGGGGCTGAGGGATGTGGGGAGGAGGTGGGGCTGAGGGATGTGGGGAGGAGGTGGGGCTGAGGGATGTGGGGAGGAGGTGGGGCTGAGGGATGTGGGGAGGAGGTGGGGCTGAGGGATGTGGGGAGGAGGTGGGGCTGAGGGATGTGGGGAGGAGGTGGGGCTGAGGGATGTGGGGAGGAGGTGGGGCTGAGGGATGTGGGGAGGAGGTGGGGCTGAGGGATGTGGGGAGGAGGTGGGGCTGAGGGATGTGGGGAGGAGGTGGGGCTGAGGGATGTGGGGAGGAGGTGGGGCTGAGGGATGTGGGGAGGAGGTGGGGCTGAGGGATGTGGGGAGGAGGTGGGGCTGAGGGATGTGGGGAGGAGGTGGGGCTGAGGGATGTGGGGAGGAGGTGGGTAGGTGCGGTTGGTGGGTAGGTGGGTAGTTGATCGATTGTAAAGCAATGGGTTTGTTGCGTGTTCTGCTCTTCTCCTGTTCCAGGTTTGTTACAATGAAAGGTTTGTGCTGTTTGTCACAGAATGGTAAAGTATCAGTCCCAAATCACACAGGCTCCACATCTCATTACAGTTGCTATTAATGCTGGATTGTGAGTGCAAAAGACAAGGCTGAAGCGTTTGCAACCATCTTCAGTCAGAAGTGCCGAGTGGATGGTCCATCTCAGCCTCCTCCCGATATCCCCACCATCACAGAAGCCAGTCTTCAGCCAATTCGATTCACTCCACGTGATATCAAGAAACGGCTGAGTGCACTGGATACAGCAAAGGCTATAGTGCTGAAGTCTTGTGCTCCAGAACTAGCTGCGCCTCTAGCCAAGCTGTTCCAGTACAGCTACAACACTGGCATCCACCCGACAATGTGGAAAATTGCCCAGGTATGTCCTGTCCACAAAAAGCAGGACAAATCCAATCCGGCCAATTACCGCCCCATCAGTCTACTCTCAATCATCAGCAAAGTGATGGAAGGTGTCGTCGACAGTGCTATCAAGCGGCACTTACTCACCAATAACCTGCTCACCGATGCTCAGTTTGGGTTCCGCCAGGACCACTCGGCTCCAGACCTCATTACAGCCTTGGTCGAAACATGGACAAAAGAGCTGAATTCCAGAGGTGAGGTCAGGGTGACTGCCCTTGACATCAAGGCAGCATTTGACCGAGTGTGGCACCAAGGAGCCCTAGTAAAATTGAAATCAATGGGAATCAGTGGGAAAATTCTCCAGTGGCTGGAGTCATACCTAGCACAAAGGAAGATGGTAGTGGTTGTTGGAGGCCAATCATCTCAGCCCCAGGACATTGCTGCAGGAGTTCCTCAGGGCAGTGTCTGAGGCCCAACCATCTTCAGCTGCTTCATCAATGACCTTCCCTCCATCATTAGGTCAGAAATGGGGATGTTCGCTGATGATTGCACAGTGTTCAGTTCCATTCGCAACCCCTCAGATAATGAAGCAGTCCGAGCCCGCATGCAGCAAGACCTGGACAACATCCAGGCTTGGGCTGATAAGTGGCAAGTAACATTCGCGCCAGACAAGTGCCAGGCAATGACCATCTCCAACAAGAGAGAGTCTAACTACCCCCCCTTGACATTCAACGGCATTACCATCGCCGAATCCCCCACCATCTTCATCCTGGGGGTCACCATTGACCAGAAACTTAACTGGACCAGCCATATAAATACTGTGGTGACAAGAGCAGGTCAGAGGCTGGGTATTCTGCGGCGAGTAACTCAGCTCCTGACTCCCCAAAGCCTTTCCACCATCTACAAGGCACAAGTCAGGAGTGTGATGGAATACTCTCCACTTGCCTGGATGAGTGCAGCTCCAACAACCCTCAAGAAGCTCAACACCACCCAGGACAAAGCAGCCCACTTGATTGGCACCCCATCCACCACCCTAAACATTCACTCCCTTCACCACCGGCGCACCGTGGCTGCAGTGTGTACCATCCATAGGATGCACTGCAGCAACTCGCCAAGGCTTCTTCGACAGCACCTCCCAAACCCGCGACCTCTACTACCTAGAAGGACAAGGGCAGCAGGCACATGGGAACAACACCACCTGCACGTTCCCCTCCAAGTCACACACCATCCCGACTTGGAAATATATCGGCCGTTCCTTCATCGTCGCTGGGTCAAAATCCTGGAACTCCCTTCCTAACAGCACTGTGGGAGAACCTTCACCACACGGACTGCAGCGGTTCAAGAAGGCGGCTCACCACCACCTTCTCAAGGGCAATTAGGGATGGGCAATAAATGCCGGCCTCGCCAGCAGCGCCCACATCCCATGAACGAATAAAAAAAACTTACTTTTGAATTTTACAGATCGGTTATTGGAATGAAGACGACAAGTTTGTTGCAACAACGGGTGATCCACACGTCAGCAACGATACCACTGGCATCCAGAATCGGACGTACATCGTCACTACAATCTTAGTAAGTGTTACAACACTGAGCGTTATTAATCATTGGGTTCGAGAGTGACCTGAACATTGGAACAATTTCACGACAACAATTTGCATTGATATCGCACCTTTAACGTCGTAATATGTCCCAAGACGCTTCACAGGAGCGATTATCAAACAAAATTTGACACCGAGTCGCATAAAGAAATATCAGGACAGGTGACAAAAAGCTTGGTCAAACCCACAAACAATGAAGAGTGGGGGAGGGGGGGCGATAACAAGGTCTATTGGTGTCTGAGTGTGATATTTACAACAGTCTTACACACGTTACAAGCTCTCTGTCGGGGAGGGAGGTCCCAAAGTTTCACAGAATCGTAGAAAATTTACGGCACAGAAGGAGGCCATTCGGCCCATTGTGTCCGCGCCGGCTGAGAAACGAGCCACTCAGCCTAATCCCACTTTTCCGCATTTGGACCGTTGCCCTGCAGGTCACGGCTCTTCCGTTTTCTAGGAACACAAGAACAGGAGGAGGCCATTCAGCCCCTCGAGCCTGTTCCACCATTCAACTAGGTCATGGCTGATCTGTATCTTAACTCCATTTACCCGCCTTAATTCCGTAACCCTGAATATCCTCACCCAACAAAAATCGATCAATCTCAGTTTCAAAATTTTCAATTGACCCCCAGTCTCAACAGCTTTTTGGGGGAGAGAGTTCCAGATTTCCACTCCCCTTTGTGTGAAGAAGTGCTTCCTGACATCACCCCAGAACGGCCTAGCTCCTTTTTCTGGACTCCCCCCACCAGAGGAAATAGTTTCTCTCCATCTACCATAAGAAATATAAGAAATAGGAGCAGGAGTAGGCCATTCGGCCCCTCGAGCCTGCTCCGCCATTCAATCAGATCATGGCTGATCTTTGACCTCAACTCGCCTTTCCCGCCCGATCCCCATATCCCTTAATTCCCCTAGAGTCTCTATCAAATTCTTTAATCAATTAAAATTCTCCATTTAAAACCACATAACTCTGACATGGGTTTCAGAGCTGAGAGACACTTGGGTAAGTTCGAAAACCAGCACACCTCAAGACGGCACTACAGGTGAGAGGAGTGAGTGAGGCTCAGGAGGGATTCTACACCCCTTGAAGAACATCTCAGGTGGAAGTGTCTCCCAGGGCCCTTGAGACCCTCCCACCTTCCACCCTCCATAAACTTGAGCTCATCCAAAACTCTGCTGCCCGTATCCTAACTCTCACCAAGTCCCGTTCACCCATCACCCCCTGTGCTCGCTGACCTCCATTGGCTCCCGATTTGGGAATGCCTCGATTTTAAAGTTCTCCTCCTCGTGTTCAAATCCCCCCATGGCCCTCGCCCCTTCCTATCTCTGTAACCTCCTCCAGCCCTACAACCCTTCGAGATCTCTGCACTCCTCCAATTCTGGCCTCTCGCGCATCCAAGATTTCCATCGCTCCACCATTGGTGGCCGTGCCTTCAGCTGCCTGGGCCCTAAGCTCTGGAATTCCCTCCCTAAACCTCTCCGCCTCTCTCTCCTCCTTTAAGACGCTCCTTAAAACCTACCTCTTTGACCATGCTTTTGGTCACCTGTCCTAATATCTCCTTATGTGACTCGATGTCAAATTTTGTTTGATAATCGCTCCTGTGAAGCACTTTGGGACGTTTCAGCATGTTAAAGGCACTATATAAATGCAGGTTGTTGTTGTTGAGACTCACATCTGATGCTGGTTCACTGCAGTCCAGGGTGGAATCAGTTTGAAATGATCACCTCGGTCGATAATCAGAACATTCCCTGCTGCACTTCCAGAGTCTCCCACGTTCGGGGAGAATGAACAATTCTCTCACTTCACTCCTTACATCAAAATTTAATCACAGTTTCTGGAAGGCAGTGAGTGAAACCCTGTATTTTGATGAGAGAACCAATGACTTACTCCACTGTGCCTGGGCAAAAAGCAGCACCTGGCAGTATAACTCAGGTCTGCTGGCCCCGCACAAGTCTGAGACCATCACAAATAGTTTGCAGAGTTGGGACCCCGGGGATATTGTAACAACCCCCGAGAGAGAGGAACTCGCAACCCCCGAGAGAGAGGAACTCGCAACCCCCGAGAGAGAGGAACTCGCGGTCCCCGAGAGAGAGGAACTCGCGGTCCCCGAGAGAGAGGAACTCGCGGTCCCCGAGAGAGAGGAACTCGCGGTCCCCGAGAGAGAGGAACTCGCGGTCCCTGAGAGAGAGAGGAACTCGCGACCCCCGAGAGAGAGGAACTCGCGACCCCCGAGAGAGAGGAACTCGCGGTCCCCGAGAGAGAGGAACTCGCGACCCCCGAGAGAGAGGAACTCGCGGTCCCCGAGAGAGAGGAACTCGCGGTCCCCGAGAGAGAGGAACTCGCGGTCCCCGAGAGAGAGGAACTCGCGGTCCCCGAGAGAGAGGAACTCGCGGCCCCCGAGAGTGAGGAACTCGCGGTCCCCGAGAGAGAGGAACTCGCGGTCCCCGAGAGAGAGGAACTCGCGGTCCCCGAGAGAGAGGAACTCGCGGTCCCCCGAGAGTGAGGAACTCGCGGTCCCCGAGAGAGAGGAACTCGCGGTCCCCGAGAGAGAGGAACTCGAGGTCCCCGAGAGAGAGGAACTCGCGACCCCCGAGAGAGAGGAACTCGCGACCCCCGAGAGAGAGGAACTCGCGACCCCCGAGAGAGAGGAACTCGCGGTCCCCGAGAGAGAGGAACTCGCGGTCCCCGAGAGAGAGGAACTCGCGGTCCCCGAGAGAGAGGAACTCGCGGTCCCCGAGAGAGAGGAACTCGCGGTCCCCGAGAGAGAGGAACTCGCGGTCCCCGAGAGAGAGGAACTCGCGGTCCCCGAGAGAGAGGAACTCGCGGTCCCCGAGAGAGAGGAACTCGCAACCCACGAGAGAGAGGAACTCGCGGTCCCAGAGAGAGAGGAACTCGCGGTCCCCGAGAGAGAGGAACTCGCGGTCCCCGAGAGAGAGGAACTCGCGGTCCCCGAGAGAGAGGAACTCGCGGTCCCCGAGAGAGAGGAACTCGCGGTCCCCGAGAGAGAGGAACTCGCGGTCCCCGAGAGAGAGGAACTCGCGGTCCCCGAGAGAGAGGAACTCGCGACCCCCGAGAGAGAGGAACTCGCGGTCCCCGAGAGAGAGGAACTCGCGGTCCCCGAGAGAGAGGAACTCGCGGTCCCCGAGAGAGAGGAACTCGCGGTCCCCGAGAGAGAGGAACTCGCGGTCCCCGAGAGAGAGGAACTCGCGACCCCCGAGAGAGAGGAACTCGCGGTCCCCGAGAGAGAGGAACTCGCGGTCCCCGAGAGAGAGGAACTCGCGGTCCCCGAGAGAGAGGAACTCGCGACCCCCGAGAGAGAGGAACTCGCGGTCCCCGAGAGAGAGGAACTCGCGACCCCCGAGAGAGAGGAACTCGCGACCCCCGAGAGAGAGGAACTCGCGACCCCCGAGAGAGAGGAACTCGCGGTCCCCGAGAGAGAGGAACTCGCGACCCCCGAGAGAGAGGAACTCGCGGTCTCTGAGAGAGAGGAACTCGCGGTCCCCGAGAGAGAGGAACTCGCGACCCCCGAGAGAGAGGAACTCGCGGTCCCCGAGAGAGAGGAACTCGCGGTCTCTGAGAGAGAGGAACTCGCGACCCCCGAGAGAGAGGAACTCGCGGTCCCCGAGAGAGAGGAACTCGCGACCCCCGAGAGAGAGGAACTCGCGGTCTCTGAGAGAGAGGAACTCGCGGTCCCCGAGAGAGAGGAACTCGCGGTCCCCGAGAGAGAGGAACTCGCGACCCCCGAGAGAGAGGAACTCGCGACCCCCGAGAGAGAGGAACTCGCGACCCCCGAGAGAGAGGAACTCGCGGTCCCCGAGAGAGAGGAACTCGCGGTCTCTGAGAGAGAGGAACTCGCGGTCCCCGAGAGAGAGGAACTCGCGGTTTCTGAGAGAGAGGAACTCGCGGTCCCCGAGAGAGAGGAACTCGCGACCCCCGAAAGTGAGGAACTCGCGGTTTCTGAGAGAGAGGAACTCGCGACCCCCGAGAGAGAGGAACTCGCGACCCCCGAGAGTGAGGAACTCGCGACCCCCGAGAGTGAGGAACTCGCGGTTTCTGAGAGAGAGGAACTCGCGACCCCCGAGAGAGAGGAACTCGCGACCCCCGAGAGTGAGGAACTCGCGGTTTCTGAGAGAGAGGAACTCGCGACCCCCGAGAGAGAGGAACTCGCGACCCCCGAGAGTGAGGAACTCGCGACCCCCGAGAGAGAGGAACTCGCGGTCTCTGAGAGAGAGGAACTCGCGGTCCCCGAGAGTGAGGAACTCGCGGTCCCCGAGAGAGAGGAACTCGCGGTCCCAGAGAGAGAGGAACTCGCGACCCCAGAGAGTGAGGAACTCGCGGTCCCCGAGAGAGAGGAACTCGCGGTCCCCGAGAGAGAGGAACTCGCGACCCCCGAGAGAGAGGAACTCGCGGTCCCTGAGAGAGAGGAACTCGCGACCCCCGAGAGAGAGGAACTCGCGACCCCCGAGAGAGAGGAACTCGCGACCCCCGAGAGAGAGGAACTCGCGACCCCCGAGAGAGAGGAACTCGCGACCCCCGAGAGAGAGGAACTCGCGACCCCCGAGAGAGAGGAACTCGCGACCCCCGAGAGAGAGGAACTCGCGGTCCCCGAGAGAGAGGAACTCGCGACCCCCGAGAGAGAGGAACTCGCGGTCCCCGAGAGAGAGGAACTCGCGACCCCTGAGAGAGAGGAACTCGCGACCCCAGAGAGAGAGGAACTCGCGGTCCCCGAGAGAGAGGAACTCGTGGTCTCTGAGAGAGAGGAACTCGCGGTCTCTGAGAGAGAGGAACTCGCGGTCCCCGAGAGAGAGGAACTCGCGGTCCCCGAGAGAGAGGAACTCGCGGTCTCTGAGAGAGAGGAACTCGCGGTCCCCGAGAGAGAGGAACTCGCGGTCCCCGAGAGAGAGGAACTCGCGGTCCCCGAGAGAGAGGAACTCGCGGTCCCCGAGAGAGAGGAACTCGCGGTCTCCGAGAGAGAGGAACTCGCGGTCCCCGAGAGAGAGGAACTCGCGACCCCCGAGAGAGAGGAACTCGCGGTCCCCGAGAGAGAGGAACTCGCGGTCCCCGAGAGAGAGGAACTCGCGGTCCCCGAGAGAGAGGAACTCGCGACCCCCGAGAGAGAGGAACTCGCGGTCCCCGAGAGAGAGGAACTCGCGGTCTCTGAGAGAGAGGAACTCGCGGTCCCCGAGAGAGAGGAACTCGCGGTTTCTGAGAGAGAGGAACTCGCGACCCCCGAGAGAGAGGAACTCGCGGTTTCTGAGAGAGAGGAACTCGCGACCCCCGAGAGTGAGGAACTCGCGACCCCCGAGAGAGAGGAACTCGCGGTCTCTGAGAGAGAGGAACTCGCGGTCCCCGAGAGTGAGGAACTCGCGGTCTCCGAGAGAGAGGAACTCGCGACCCCCGAGAGAGAGGAACTCGCGGTCCCCGAGAGAGAGGAACTCGCGACCCCCGAGAGAGAGGAACTCGCGGTCCCTGAGAGTGAGGAACTCACGGTCCCCGAGAGTGAGGAACTCGCGGTCCCCGAGAGAGAGGAACTCGCGGTCCCCGAGAGAGAGGAACTCGCGACCCCCGAGAGAGGAACTCGCGGTCCCTGAGAGAGAGGAACTCGCGGTCCCCGAGAGAGAGGAACTCGCGACCCCTGAGAGAGAGGAACTCGCGGTCCCCGAGAGAGAGGAACTCGCGACCCCCGAGAGAGAGGAACTCGCGGTCCCTGAGAGAGAGGAACTCGCGGTCCCCCAGAGAGAGAGGAACTCGCGGTCCCCGAGAGAGAGGAACTCGCGGTCTCCGAGAGAGAGGAACTCGCGACCCCCGAGAGAGAGGAACTCGCGGTCCCCGAGAGAGAGGAACTCGCGGTCCCCGAGAGAGAGGAACTCGCGGTCCCCGAGAGAGAGGAACTCGCGGTCCCCGAGAGAGAGGAACTCGCGGTCCCCGAGAGAGAGGAACTCGCGACCCCCGAGAGAGGAACTCGCGGTCCCTGAGAGAGAGGAACTCGCGGTCCCCGAGAGAGAGGAATTCGCGACCCCTGAGAGAGAGGAACTCGCGGTCCCCGAGAGAGAGGAACTCGCGACCCCCGAGAGAGAGGAACTCGCGGTCCCTGAGAGAGAGGAACTCGCGGTCCCCCAGAGAGAGAGGAACTCGCGGTCCCCGAGAGAGAGGAACTCGCGGTCTCCGAGAGAGAGGAACTCGCGACCCCCGAGAGAGAGGAACTCGCGGTCCCCGAGAGAGAGGAACTCGCGGTCCCCGAGAGAGAGGAACTCGCGGTCCCCGAGAGAGAGGAACTCGCGGTCCCCGAGAGAGAGGAACTCGCGGTCCCCGAGAGAGAGGAACTCGCGGTCCCCGAGAGAGAGGAACTCGCGACCCCCGAGAGAGAGGAACTCGCGGTCCGTGAGAGAGAGGAACTCGCGGTCCCCGAGAGAGAGGAACTCGCGGTCCCCGAGAGTGAGGAACTCGCGACCCCCGAGAGAGAGGAACTCGCGACCCCCGAGAGTGAGGAACTCGCGACCCCCGAGAGAGAGGAACTCGCGACCCCCGAGAGAGAGGAACTCGCGGTCCCCGAGAGTGAGGAACTCGCGACCCCCGAGAGAGAGGAACTCGCGGTCCCCGAGAGAGAGGAACTCGCGGTCCCCGAGAGTGAGGAACTCGCGACCCCCGAGAGAGAGGAACTCGCGGTCTCTGAGAGAGAGGAACTCGCGGTCCCCGAGAGTGAGGAACTCGCGGTCCCCGAGAGAGAGGAACTCGCGGTCCCAGAGAGAGAGGAACTCGCGACCCCAGAGAGTGAGGAACTCGCGGTCCCCGAGAGAGAGGAACTCGCGGTCCCCGAGAGAGAGGAACTCGCGGTCCCCGAGAGAGAGGAACTCGCGGTCTCTGAGAGAGAGGAACTCGCGGTCCCCGAGAGAGAGGAACTCGCGACCCCCGAGAGAGAGGAACTCGCGGTCCCCGAGAGAGAGGAACTCGCGGTCCCCGAGAGAGAGGAACTCGCGGTCCCCGAGAGAGAGGAACTCGCGACCCCCGAGAGAGAGGAACTCGCGGTCCCCGAGAGAGAGGAACTCGCGGTCTCTGAGAGAGAGGAACTCGCGGTCCCCGAGAGAGAGGAACTCGCGGTTTCTGAGAGAGAGGAACTCGCGACCCCCGAGAGAGAGGAACTCGCGGTTTCTGAGAGAGAGGAACTCGCGACCCCCGAGAGTGAGGAACTCGCGACCCCCGAGAGAGAGGAACTCGCGGTCCCCGAGAGTGAGGAACTCGCGGTCTCCGAGAGAGAGGAACTCGCGACCCCCGAGAGAGAGGAACTCGTGGTCCCCGAGAGAGAGGAACTCGCGACCCCCGAGAGAGAGGAACTCGCGGTCCCTGAGAGTGAGGAACTCACGGTCCCCGAGAGTGAGGAACTCGCGGTCCCCGAGAGAGAGGAACTCGCGGTCCCCGAGAGAGAGGAACTCGCGACCCCCGAGAGAGGAACTCGCGGTCCCTGAGAGAGAGGAACTCGCGGTCCCCGAGAGAGAGGAACTCGCGACCCCTGAGAGAGAGGAACTCGCGGTCCCCGAGAGAGAGAACTCGCGACCCCCGAGAGAGAGGAACTCGCGGTCCCTGAGAGAGAGGAACTCGCGGTCCCCCAGAGAGAGAGGAACTCGCGGTCCCCGAGAGAGAGGAACTCGCGGTCTCCGAGAGAGAGGAACTCGCGACCCCCGAGAGAGAGGAACTCGCGGTCCCCGAGAGAGAGGAACTCGCGGTCCCCGAGAGAGAGGAACTCGCGGTCCCCGAGAGAGAGGAACTCGCGGTCCCCGAGAGAGAGGAACTCGCGGTCCCCGAGAGAGAGGAACTCGCGGTCCCCGAGAGAGAGGAACTCGCGACCCCCGAGAGAGAGGAACTCGCGGTCCGTGAGAGAGAGGAACTCGCGGTCCCGAGAGAGAGGAACTCGCGGTCCCCGAGAGTGAGGAACTCGCGACCCCCGAGAGAGAGGAACTCGCGACCCCCGAGAGTGAGGAACTCGCGACCCCCGAGAGAGAGGAACTCGCGACCCCCGAGAGAGAGGAACTCGCGGTCCCCGAGAGTGAGGAACTCGCGGTCCCGAGAGTGAGGAACTCGCGACCCCCGAGAGAGAGGAACTCGCGGTCCCCGAGAGAGAGGAACTCGCGGTCCCCGAGAGAGAGGAACTCGCGGTCTCTGAGAGAGAGGAACTCGCGGTCCCCGAGAGAGAGGAACTCGCGGTCCCCGAGAGAGAGGAACTCGCGGTCCCCGAGAGAGAGGAACTCGCGGTCTCTGAGAGAGAGGAACTCGCGGTCCCCGAGAGAGAGGAACTCGCGACCCCCGAGAGAGAGGAACTCGCGACCCCCGAGAGAGAGGAACTCGCGGTCCCCGAGAGAGAGGAACTCGCGGTCTCTGAGAGAGAGGAACTCGCGGTCCCCGAGAGAGAGGAACTCGCGGTTTCTGAGAGAGAGGAACTCGCGACCCCCGAGAGAGAGGAACTCGCGGTTTCTGAGAGAGAGGAACTCGCGACCCCCGAGAGTGAGGAACTCGCGACCCCCGAGAGAGAGGAACTCGCGGTCTCTGAGAGAGAGGAACTCGCGGTCCCCGAGAGTGAGGAACTCGCGGTCTCCGAGAGAGAGGAACTCGCGACCCCCGAGAGAGAGGAACTCGCGGTCCCCGAGAGAGAGGAACTCGCGACCCCCGAGAGAGAGGAACTCGCGGTCCGTGAGAGAGAGGAACTCGCGGTCCCCGAGAGAGAGGAACTCGCGGTCCCCGAGAGAGAGGAACTCGCGACCCCCGAGAGAGGAACTCGCGGTCCCTGAGAGAGAGGAACTCGCGGTCCCCGAGAGAGAGGAACTCGCGACCCCTGAGAGAGAGGAACTCGCGGTCCCCGAGAGAGAGGAACTCGCGACCCCCCGAGAGAGAGGAACTCGCGGTCCCTGAGAGAGAGGAACTCGCGGTCCCCCAGAGAGAGAGGAACTCGCGGTCCCCGAGAGAGAGGAACTCGCGGTCTCCGAGAGAGAGGAACTCGCGGTCCCCGAGAGAGAGGAACTCGCGGTCCCCGAGAGAGAGGAACTCGCGGTCCCCGAGAGAGAGGAACTCGCGGTCCCCGAGAGAGAGGAACTCGCGGTCCCCGAGAGAGAGGAACTCGCGACCCCCGAGAGAGAGGAACTCGCGGTCCGTGAGAGAGAGGAACTCGCGGTCCCCGAGAGAGAGGAACTCGCGGTCCCCGAGAGTGAGGAACTCGCGACCCCCGAGAGAGAGGAACTCGCGACCCCCGAGAGTGAGGAACTCGCGACCCCCGAGAGAGAGGAACTCGCGACCCCCGAGAGAGAGGAACTCGCGGTCCCCGAGAGTGAGGAACTCGCGACCCCCGAGAGAGAGGAACTCGCGGTCCCCGAGAGAGAGGAACTCGCGGTCCCCGAGAGTGAGGAACTCGCGACCCCCGAGAGAGAGGAACTCGCGGTCTCTGAGAGAGAGGAACTCGCGGTCCCCGAGAGTGAGGAACTCGCGGTCCCCGAGAGAGAGGAACTCGCGGTCCCAGAGAGAGAGGAACTCGCGACCCCAGAGAGTGAGGAACTCGCGGTCCCCGAGAGAGAGGAACTCGCGGTCCCCGAGAGAGAGGAACTCGCGACCCCCGAGAGAGAGGAACTCGCGACCCCCGAGAGAGAGGAACTCGCGACCCCCGAGAGAGAGGAACTCGCGACCCCCGAGAGAGAGGAACTCGCGACCCCCGAGAGAGAGGAACTCGCGACCCCCGAGAGAGAGGAACTCGCGACCCCCGAGAGAGAGGAACTCGCGGTCCCCGAGAGAGAGGAACTCGCGACCCCCGAGAGAGAGGAACTCGCGGTCCCCGAGAGAGAGGAACTCGCGACCCCCGAGAGAGAGGAACTCGCGACCCCCGAGAGAGAGGAACTCGCGGTCCCCGAGAGAGAGGAACTCGCGGTCCCCGAGAGAGAGGAACTCGCGGTCCCCGAGAGAGAGGAACTCGCGACCCCCGAGAGAGAGGAACTCGCGACCCCCGAGAGAGAGGAACTCGCGGTCCCCGAGAGAGAGGAACTCGCGGTCCCCGAGAGAGAGGAACTCGCGGTCTCTGAGAGAGAGGAACTCGCGACCCCCGAGAGTGAGGAACTCGCGACCCCCGAGAGAGAGGAACTCGCGGTCCCCGAGAGTGAGGAACTCGCGGTCCCCGAGAGTGAGGAACTCGCGGTCCCCGAGAGTGAGGAACTCGCGGTCCCCGAGAGTGAGGAACTCGCGGTCTCCGAGAGAGAGGAACTCGCGACCCCCGAGAGAGAGGAACTCGCGACCCCCGAGAGAGAGGAACTCGCGGTCCCCGAGAGTGAGGAACTCGCGGTCCCCGAGAGTGAGGAACTCGCGGTCCCCGAGAGTGAGGAACTCGCGGTCCCCGAGAGAGAGGAACTCGCGACCCCCGAGAGAGGAACTCGCGGTCCCTGAGAGAGAGGAACTCGCGGTCCCCGAGAGAGAGGAACTCGCGACCCCTGAGAGAGAGGAACTCGCGACCCCCGAGAGAGAGGAACTCGCGGTCCCCGAGAGAGAGGAACTCGCGACCCCCGAGAGAGAGGAACTCGCGGTCCCCGAGAGTGAGGAACTCACGGTCCCCGAGAGTGAGGAACTCGCGGTCCCCGAGAGAGAGGAACTCGCGACCCCCGAGAGAGGAACTCGCGGTCCCTGAGAGAGAGGAACTCGCGGTCCCCGAGAGAGAGGAACTCGCGACCCCTGAGAGAGAGGAACTCGCGGTCCCCGAGAGAGAGGAACTCGCGACCCCCGAGAGAGAGGAACTCGCGGTCCCTGAGAGAGAGGAACTCGCGGTCCCCCAGAGAGAGAGGAACTCGCGGTCCCCGAGAGAGAGGAACTCGCGGTCTCCGAGAGAGAGGAACTCGCGGTCCCCGAGAGAGAGGAACTCGCGGTCCCCGAGAGAGAGGAATTCGCGGTACCCGAGAGAGAGGAACTCGCGGTCCCCGAGAGAGAGGAACTCGCGGTCCCCGAGAGAGAGGAACTCGCGGTCCCCGAGAGAGAGGAACTCGCGACCCCCGAGAGAGAGGAACTCGCGGTCCGTGAGAGAGAGGAACTCGCGGTCCCCGAGAGAGAGGAACTCGCGGTCCCCCGCGAGTGAGGAACTCGCGACCCCCGAGAGAGAGGAACTCGCGACCCCCGAGAGAGAGGACTCGCGACCCCCGAGAGTGAGGAACTCGCTCCCCCGAGAGAGAGGAACTCGCGACCCCGAGAGAGAGGAACTCGCGGTCCCCGAGAGTGAGGAACTCGCGACCCCCGAGAGAGAGGAACTCGCGGTCCCCGAGAGAGAGGAACTCGCGGTCCCCGAGAGAGAGGAACTCGCGGGTCCCCGAGAGTGAGGAACTCGCGACCCCCGAGAGAGAGGAACTCGCGGTCTCTGAGAGAGAGGAACTCGCGGTCCCCGAGAGTGAGGAACTCGCGGTCCCCGAGAGAGAGGAACTCGCGGTCCCAGAGAGAGAGAGGAACTCGCGACCCCAGAGAGTGAGGAACTCGCGGGTCCCCGAGAGAGAGGAACTCGCGTCCCCGAGAGAGAGGAACTCGCGACCCCGAGAGAGAGGAACTCGCGACCCCCGAGAGAGAGGAACTCGCGGTCCCCGAGAGAGAGGAACTCGCGACCCCCGAGAGAGAGGAACTCGCGACCCCCGAGAGAGAGGAACTCGCGACCCCCGAGAGAGAGGAACTCGCGACCCCCGAGAGAGAGGAACTCGCGGTCCCCGAGAGAGAGGAACTCGCGGTCCCCGAGAGAGAGGAACTCGCGACCCCCGAGAGAGAGGAACTCGCGACCCCCGAGAGAGAGGAACTCGCGACCCCCGAGAGAGAGGAACTCGCGGTCCCCGAGAGAGAGGAACTCGCGGTCTCTGAGAGAGAGGAACTCGCGGTCCCCGAGAGAGAGGAACTCGCGGTCCCCGAGAGAGAGGAACTCGCGGTCTCTGAGAGAGAGGACACTCGCGGTCCCCGAGAGAGAGGAACTCGCGACCCCCGAGAGAGAGGAACTCGCGACCCCCCGAGAGAGAGGAACTCGCGGTCCCCGAGAGAGAGAGGAACTCGCGGTCCCCGAGAGAGAGGAACTCGCGGTCCCCCGAGAGAGAGGAACTCGCGGTCCCCGAGAGAGAGGAACTCGCGGTCCCCGAGAGAGAGGAACTCGCGACCCCCGAGAGAGAGGGAACTCGCGGTTTCTGAGAGAGAGGAACTCGCGACCCCCGAGAGTGAGGAACTCGCGACCCCCGAGAGAGAGGAACTCGCGGTCTCTGAGAGAGAGGAACTCGCGGTCCCCGAGAGTGAGGAACTCGCGGTCCTCCGAGAGAGAGGAACTCGCGACCCCCGAGAGAGAGGAACTCGCGGTCCCCGAGGAGAGAGGAACTCGCGGTCCCTGAGAGTGAGGGGAACTCGCGGTCCCCGAGAGAGAGGAACTCGCGACCCCCGAGAGAGAGGAACTCGCGGTCCCTGAGAGTGAGGAACTCGCGGTCCCCGAGAGAGAGGAACTCGCGACCCCGAGAGAGAGGAACTCGCGGTCCCTGAGAGTGAGGAACTCGCGACCCCCGAGAGAGAGGAACTCGCGGTCCCTGAGAGTGAGGAACTCGCGGTCTCCGAGAGAGAGGAACTCGCGACCCCCGAGAGAGAGGAACTCGCGGTCCCTGAGAGTGAGGAACTCGCGGTCCCCGAGAGTGAGGAACTCGCGGTCCCCGAGAGAGAGGAACTCGCGACCCCCGAGAGAGGAACTCGCGGTCCCTGAGAGAGAGGAACTCGCGGTCCCCGAGAGAGAGGAACTCGCGACCCCTGAGAGAGAGGAACTCGCGGTCCCTGAGAGAGAGGAACTCGCGGTCCCCCAGAGAGAGAGGAACTCGCGGTCCCCGAGAGAGAGGAACTCGCGGTCCCCGAGAGAGAGGAACTCGCGGTCCCCGAGAGAGAGGAACTCGCGGTCCCTGAGAGAGAGGAACTCGCGGTCCCCCAGAGAGAGAGGAACTCGCGGTCCCCGAGAGAGAGGAACTCGCGGTCTCCGAGAGAGAGGAACTCGCGACCCCCGAGAGAGAGGAACTCGCGGTCCCCGAGAGAGAGGAACTCGCGGTCCCCGAGAGAGAGGAACTCGCGGTCCCCGAGAGAGAGGAACCCGCGGTCCCCGAGAGAGAGGAACTCGCGGTCCCCGAGAGAGAGGAACTCGCGACCCCCGAGAGAGAGGAACTCGCGGTCCCCGAGAGAGAGGAACTCGCGACCCCCGAGAGAGAGGAACTCGCGGTCCGTGAGAGAGAGGAACTCGCGGTCCCCGAGAGAGAGGAACTCGCGGTCCCCGAGAGTGAGGAACTCGCGACCCCCGAGAGAGAGGAACTCGCGACCCCCGAGAGAGAGGAACTCCCGACCCCCGAGAGTGAGGAACTCGCGACCCCCGAGAGAGAGGAACTCGCGACCCCCGAGAGAGAGGAACTCGCGGTCCCCGAGAGTGAGGAACTCGCGACCCCCGAGAGTGAGGAACTCGCGGTCCCCGAGAGAGAGGAACTCGCGGTCCCCGAGAGAGAGGAACTCGCGGTCCCCCGAGAGTGAGGAACTCGCGGTCCCCGAGAGTGAGGAACTCGCGACCCCCGAGAGAGAGGAACTCGCGACCCCCGAGAGAGAGGAACTCGCGGTCTCTGAGAGAGAGGAACTCGCGGTCCCTGAGAGTGAGGAACTCGCGGTCCCCGAGAGAGAGGAACTCGCGGTCCCCGAGAGAGAGGAACTCGCGGTCCCCGAGAGAGAGGAACTCGCGACCCCCGAGAGTGAGGAACTCGCGACCCCCGAGAGAGAGGAACTCGCGGTCCCCGAGAGTGAGGAACTCGCGGTCCCCGAGAGTGAGGAACTCGCGGTCCCCGAGAGTGAGGAACTCGCGGTCCCCGAGAGAGAGGAACTCGCGGTCCCCGAGAGAGAGGAACTCGCGGTCCCCGAGAGAGAGGAACTCGCGGTCCCCGAGAGAGAGGAACTCGCGGTCCCCGAGAGAGAGGAACTCGCGGTCCCCGAGAGAGAGGAACTCGCGGTCCCCGAGAGAGAGGAACTCGCGGTCCCCGACAGTGAGGATCTCGCGGTCCCAGAGAGAGAGGAACTCGCGACCCCCGAGAGAGAGGAACTCGCGACCCCCGAGAGAGAGGAACTCGCGGTCCCCGAGAGAGAGGAACTCGCGACCCCCGAGAGAGAGGAACTCGCGGTCCCCGAGAGTGAGGAACTCGCGACCCCCGAGAGTGAGGAACTCGCGACCCCCGAGAGAGAGGAACTCGCGGTCCCCGAGAGAGAGGAACTCGCGGTCCCCGAGAGTGAGGAACTCGCGACCCCCGAGAGAGAGGAACTCGCGACCCCCGAGAGAGAGGAACTCGCGGTCCCCGAGAGTGAGGAACTCGCGGTCCCCCCGAGAGTGAGGAACTCGCGGTCCCCGAGAGTGAGGAACTCGCGACCCCCGAGAGAGAGGAACTCGCGACCCCCGAGAGAGAGGAACTCGCGGTCTCTGAGAGAGAGGAACTCGCGGTCCCCGAGAGTGAGGAACTCGCGACCCCCGAGAGAGAGGAACTCGCGGTCCGTGAGAGAGAGGAACTCGCGGTCCCCGAGAGAGAGGAACTCGCGGTCCCCGAGAGTGAGGAACTCGCGACCCCCGAGAGAGAGGAACTCGCGACCCCCGAGAGAGAGGAACTCCCGACCCCCGAGAGTGAGGAACTCGCGACCCCCGAGAGAGAGGAACTCGCGACCCCCGAGAGAGAGGAACTCGCGGTCCCCGAGAGTGAGGAACTCGCGACCCCCGAGAGAGAGGAACTCGCGGTCCCCGAGAGAGAGGAACTCGCGGTCCCCGAGAGAGAGGAACTCGCGGTCCCCGAGAGTGAGGAACTCGCGGTCCCCGAGAGTGAGGAACTCGCGACCCCCGAGAGAGAGGAACTCGCGACCCCCGAGAGAGAGGAACTCGCGGTCTCTGAGAGAGAGGAACTCGCGGTCCCCGAGAGTGAGGAACTCGCGGTCCCCGAGAGAGAGGAACTCGCGGTCCCCGAGAGAGAGGAACTCGCGGTCCCCGAGAGAGAGGAACTCGCGGTCCCCGAGAGAGAGGAACTCGCGACCCCCGAGAGTGAGGAACTCGCGACCCCCGAGAGAGAGGAACTCGCGGTCCCCGAGAGTGAGGAACTCGCGGTCCCCGAGAGAGAGGAACTCGCGGTCCCCGAGAGAGAGGAACTCGCGGTCCCCGAGAGAGAGGAACTCGCGGTCCCCGAGAGAGAGGAACTCGCGGTCCCCGAGAGTGAGGAACTCGCGGTCCCCGAGAGAGAGGAACTCGCGGTCCGTGAGAGAGAGGAACTCGCGGTCCCCGAGAGAGAGGAACTCGCGGTCCCCGAGAGAGAGGAACTCGCGACCCCCGAGAGAGAGGAACTCGCGACCCCCGAGAGAGAGGAACTCGCGGTCCCCGAGAGTGAGGAACTCGCGGTCCCCGAGAGAGAGGAACTCGCGGTCCCCGAGAGTGAGGAACTCGCGGTCCCCGAGAGTGAGGAACTCGCGGTCCCCGAGAGAGAGGAACTCGCGGTCCCCGAGAGAGAGGAACTCGCGGTCTCCGAGAGAGAGGAACTCGCGGTCCCCGAGAGAGAGGAACTCGCGACCGCCGAGAGAGAGGAACTCGCGGTCCCCGAGAGTGAGGAACTCGCGGTCCCCGAGAGTGAGGAACTCGCGGTCCCCGAGAGAGAGGAACTCGCGGTCCCCGAGAGAGAGGAACTCGCGGTCCCCGAGAGAGAGGAACTCGCGACCCCCGAGAGTGAGGAACTCGCGGTCCCCGAGAGTGAGGAACTCGCGACCCCCGAGAGAGAGGAACTCGCGACCCCCGAGAGAGAGGAACTCGCGGTCCCCGAGAGTGAGGAACTCGCGGTCCCCGAGAGAGAGGAACTCGCGACCCCCGAGAGAGAGGAACTCGCGACCGCCAAGAGAGAGGAACTCGCGACCCCCGAGAGAGAGGAACTCGCGGTCCCCGAGAGAGAGGAACTCGCGGTCCCCGAGAGAGAGGAACTCGCGGTCCCCTGAGAGTGAGGAACTCGCGGTCCCCTGAGAGTGAGGAACTGCGGTTTCTGAGAGAGAGGAATTTGCCAGGGTGTTGGAGGGGGAGGACGGGAGCCGGGGTGTTTGGGGGGGGGGGGGGGGAGTCGGGGCGTTGTGGGGGGGACGGGAGACGGGGTATTGGGGGGGGGGGGGGAATGGGCGCCGGGTGTCGGTGGGGGTTGTGGGGAGACGGGTGTTGGCGGGGGGACCGGGGCAAGCGATGGGAAAGAACCGATTCCCTGATTTTTCAGTAACCGAGTGGGTTGTGGTCAGTGGGTTTTGGCGGTGGTCAGTGGGTTGTGGTCAGTGGGTTTTGGCGGTGGTCAGTGGGTTGTGGTCAGTGGGTTTTGGCGGTGGTCAGTGGGTTGTGGTCAGTGGGTTGTGGTGGTGGTCAGTGGGTTGTGGTCAGTGGGTTGTGGTGGTGGTCAGTGGGTTGTGGCGGTGGTCAATGGGTTTTGGCGGTGGTCAGTGGGTTTTGGCGGTGGTCAGTGGGTGACTGCGATTCCCCAATCCACATGGAGCAGGAGCTTTGATCCCTGTCCTCGTCACTCTGAGCTCAGACACTTCACTGGGGATCTCGGGCTTGGGAAGGGACAACTTGTCCAAAGTACCCAACTCTTCTCCACTGTCTGCGGACTCCTGCGTGTGACGGGATCGAGCTTGGCTGTGAAGCCCCCTGTGGATGAATAGCTGGCTAACACTCACAGTCCAGGCTCACACACCAATACTGGCCTCATGGGTGGGCACCTCTGTGCGAGTGAGGGCCTCCAGGAGAGGGAATGGGTGAATGACGAGGTTGCTGCCCTGTTGACTGAGCAGTTTGTCTCCGCAGGAACACCCTTACGTGATGCTGAAGAAAAATCACGATCAGTTGGAGGGGAACGATAAGTACGAGGGTTACTGCGTGGAGCTGGCGGCGGAGATCGCCAAACACGTCGGCTTTAAGTACAAGCTCGCAATTGTGGCAGATGGAAAATACGGAGCCAGGGATCCGGAGAGCAAAGTGTGGAATGGGATGGTCGGGGAGCTGGTGTATTCAGTGAGTTTCATGTGTCTGCGTTGATCAGTGAGTGATGTGGGTGAGAGTCTGCCCTCCCTCCCTACTCAGGCTGGTTGTATAAAGGCTCTGTGTGGTGTGTGAGGGTTAATATTCATGTGGTGTAGTACCAGCTTCGCAGCATATGACTGGGGCATGGATGGACATGTGTTCATGTGCACAGGCATGTGAAGACCCCAGTGTACATGTACACAGGCATGTGAAGACCCCAGTGTTCATGTACACAGGCATGTGAAGACCCCAGTGTTCATGTACACAGGCATGTGAAGACCCCAGTGTACATGTACACAGGCATGTGAAGACCCCAGTGTTCATGTACACAGGCATGTGAAGACCCCAGTGTACATGTACACAGGCATGTGAAGACCCCAGTGTTCATGTACACAGGCATGTGAAGACCCCAGTGTACATGTACACAGGCATGTGAAAACCCCAGTGTTCATGTACACAGGCATGTGAAGACCCCAGTGTACATGTACACAGGCATGTGAAGACCCCAGTGTACATGTACACAGGCATGTGAAGACCCCAGTGTTCATGTACACAGGCATGTGAAGACCCCAGTGTACATGTACACAGGCATGTGAAGACCCCAGTGTACATGTACACAGGCATGTGAAGACCCCAGTGTTCATGTACACAGGCATGTGAAGACCCCAGTGTACATGTACACAGGCATGTGAAGACCCCAGTGTACATGTACACAGGCATGTGAAGACCCCAGTGTACATGTACACAGGCATGTGAAGACCCCAGTGTACATGTACACAGGCATGTGAAGACCCCAGTGTAAAGAAGGCATCAAGGGGCATGGGGAGAGAGCGGGAATATGGTATTGAGATAGAGGATCAGCCGTGATCATATTGAATGGTGGAGCAGTCTCGAAGGGCCGAATGGCCTACTCCTGCTCCTATTTTCTATGTTTCTATGTACACAGGCGTGTGCAGACCTCAGTGTACACATACACAGGTATGCGCGGACCCTGGCGTACACGTGCAGAGACATGTACATGGAGCTCTGCTCAGTGCGCCTCACAGTCAAATAGAGCTGATGGGAGAGTTGTCATTGAGGGAGCACGACCGACTTCTGTTATAGTTTACAATTTAGAAAACGCACTGCTCTCCGTCTGCAGTTAGACTCAGGACCCACGTACCCCCGTCCCTGGGAGTAACCACTCTCAAGTACAGAATACGGTGCACAAACTACCTTTGGTTATATGACCGTTCAGAATGTGCTGCTACTAAATCCTGGTGCTAACAGTCAGTGGGTCTCCGCCCACTGCGCACACACACCACCCACCCGACAGGATTTGTGCAGAATCCCTCTGTTCACTATTTCTAGTGAAACCTTAAGCGGTCTCTTAAAATAGTGAACACACAAACACATTTACATTATCACCACAGACAGTTCCTGAACAATCTTCGCCACAGATGGTGCTGAGAATGAACCACTTCAATTCTGAGGTGAAAGATGAGACACCACTGATCAAGGAGAAAGCTACAGTCTAGTCTGGTCTCTCGCTACTCCAGGGCAGCTGCAGAAAGACACGTTCATTTTTATTGAGAAGCCCAGCTGAAGGATTGGGCCTGTGGTGCAGGAAACCACTGGGTGAAGGATTGGGCCTGTGGTGCAGGAAACCACTGGGTGAAGGATTGGGCCTGTGGTGCAGGAAACCACTGGGTGAAGGATTGGGCCGGTGGTGCAGGAATCCATCAGCTGAAGGATTGGGCCTGTGGTGCAGGAATCCATCAGCTGAAGGATTGGGCCTGTGGTGCAGGAATCCATTGGGTGAAGGATTGGGCCTGTGGTGCAGGAAACCATTGGTGAAGGATTGGGCCTGTGGTGCAGGAAACCACTGGGTGAAGAGTGTAGGAGAAAGGGAAGACTGAGGGAGGTGAGGAGTCTCACAGTTTGGAGTTCCTGGGAAAGAATGGATCGCAGGGAGAGGGATGGTGCAATGATTCTGGATTTCAACACAGCGAGGATACGGGGGGAGGAAGAATGAAGGACGAGATGATTGGAACTTAGGAGGGCGACAAAAATTCCACTGACCATAAAAGTATCGATAAAGAGAGAGAATCAGAAAGATCGGGACAGAGAGAGAGGTCAGAGAGGATCACGTGTCAGATGAGGAGCTTTTAGAAACATAGAAAATAGGAGCAAGAGTCGGCCATTCGGCCCTTTGGGCCTGCTCCGCCATTCAAAATGATCATGGTTGATCGTCCAACTCAGTACCCTGTTCCCGCTTTTTCCCCATATCCCTTGATCCCTTTAGCATTAAGGAATATATCTATCTCCTTCTTGAATACATCCAATGACTTGGCCTCCACTGCCTTCTGTGGAAGAGAATTCCACAGGTTCACCACCCTCTGAGTGAAGAAATTTCTCCTCATCTCGGTTCTAAATGGCATACCCCATATCCTGAGACTGTGACCCCTGGTTCTGGACTCCCAGCCATCGGGAACATCCTCCCTGCATCTAGTCTGTCTAGTCCTGTTAGAATGTTATATGTTTCGATGAGATCACCTCTCATTCTTCTAAACTCTAGTGAATATAGGCCTAGTCGACCCAATCTCTCCTCATATGTCAGTCCTACCATTCCAGGAATCAGTCTGGTAAACCTTCGTTGCACTCCCTCCATGGCAAGGACATCCTTCCTCAGATAAGGAGACCAAAACTGCACACAATACTCCAGATGTGGTCTCACCAAGGCCCTGTATAACTGCAGTAAGACATCCCTGTTCCTGTACTCAAATCCTCTTGCAATGAAGGCCAACATACCATTCGCCTTCCTAACTGCTTGCTGCACCTGAATGCTCACTTTCAGCGACTGGTGTACAAGGACAAATGTGTGAAAGGGAAATCATGCTTAACAAATCTACTGGAGTTTTGTGAGGATGTAACTAGTAGAATAGATAGGGGAGAACCAGTGGATGTGGTGTACTTGGATTTTCAGAAGGCTTTTGATAAGGTCCCACACAAGAGGTTAGTGTGCAAAATTAAAGCACATGGGATTGGGGGGAATATACTGGCATGGATTGAGAATTGGTTGACAGACAGGAAACAGAGAGTAGGAATAAACGGGTCTTTTTCCGGGTGGCAGGCAGTGACTAGTGGGGTACCGCAGGGATCAGTGCTTGGGCCCCAGCTATTCACAATATATATCAATGATTTGGATGAGGGAACTAAATGTAACATTTCCAAGTTTGCAGACGACACAAAGCTGGGGTGGAATGTGAGCTGTGAGGAGGATGCAAAGAGGCTCCAATGTGATTTGGACAAGTTGGGTGAGTGGGCAAGAACATGGCAGATGCAGTATAACGTGGATAAATGTGAGGTTATCCACTTTGGTTGTAAAATCAGAAAGGCAGATTATTATCTGAATGGTGATAGATTGGGAAAAGGGGAGGTGCAACGAGACCTGGGTGTCCTTGTACACCAGTCGCTGAAAGCGAGCATTCAGGTGCAGCAAGCAGTTGGGAAGGCGAATGGTATGTTGGCCTTCATTGCAAGAGGATTTGAGTACAGGAGCAGCGATGTCTTAGTGCAGTTATACAGGGCCTTGGTGAGACCACATCTGGAGTATTGTGTGCAGTTTTGGTCTCCTTATCTGAGGAAGGATGTCCTTGCCATATAGCCCGTGTACACCCAGCATACGGCCGTGAGTTTTGGAGGTGGCAGATGGTTCAGGGTGAGCACACAACTGTTAAACACGTCTCACACTAAATGCAACTTCGAGCAACGAGTCCCAGTCACAATGTTGTGACAATATTTGTACCATTTACAAACTCAACAACCTTTGAAAACGATCTTTCACGCCATCGGTGTGAGTCCTATGGACACAGATTTCACCAGAATTCCACACAGGTACTGGAGTGGTTGGCTTTGAACTACTCTCTTAAGTGGCTGACCGAGTGAGCCATGCTGTTGTAACTAGGGACGGGCAATAAATACCGGCTTACCAGAGACTCCCACTTCCCGAGAATGAATTAAATTAACCCCCTGTCTAACTATCGCTAACACACACCTGCACATAGGAACATAGGAACAGGAGGAGGCCATTCAGCCCCTCGTGCCTGCTCCGCCATTTGATAAGATCATGGCTGATCTGTGATCTAACTCCATATACCTGCCTTTGGCCCATATCCCCTAATACCTTTGGTTGTCAAAAAGCTATCTAGAATCATAGAATCATAGAAGTTACAACATGGAAACAGGCCCTTCGGCCCAACATGTCCATGTCGCCCAGTTTATACCACTAAGCTAGTCCCAATTGCCTGCACTTGGCCCATATCCCTCGATACCCATCTTCCCCATGTAACTGTCCAAATGCTTTTTAAAAGACAAAATTGTACCCGCCTCTACTACTGCCTCTGGCAGCTCGTTCCAGACACTCACCACCCTTTGAGTGAAAAAATTGCCCCTCTGGATCCTTTTGTATCTCTCCCCTCTCACCTTAAATCTGTGCCCCCTCGTTATAGACTCCCCTACCTTTGGGAAAAGATTTTGACAATCGACCTTATCTATGCCCCTCATTATTTTATAGACTTCTATAAGATCACCCCTTAACCTCCTACTCTCCAGGGAATAAAGTCCCAGTCTGTCTAACCTCTCCCTGTAAGTGAAACCATCAAGTCCCGGTAGCATCCTAGTAAATCTTTTCTGCACTCTTTCTAGTTTAATAATATCCTTTCTATAATAGGGTGACCAGAACTGTACACAGTACTCCAAGTGTGGCCTCACCAATGCCCTGTACAACTTCAACAAGACATCCCAACTCCTGCATTCAATGTTCTGACCAATGAAACCAAGCATGCTGAATGCCTTCTTCACCACCCTATCCACCTGTGACTCCACTTTCAAGGAGCTATGAACCTGTACTCCTCGATCTCTTTGTTCTATAACTCTCCCCAACGCCCTACCATTAACGGAGTAGGTCCTGGCCCGATTCGATCTACCAAAATGCATCACCTCACATTTATCTAAATTAAACTCCATCTGCCATTCATCGGCCCACTGGCCCAATTTATCAAGATCCCGTTGCAATCCTAGATAACCTTCTTCACTGTCCACAATGCCACCAATCTTGGTGTCATCTGCAAACTTACTAACCATGCCTCCTAAATTCTCATCCAAATCATTAATATAAATAACAAATAACAGCGGACCCAGCACCGATCCCTGAGGCACACCGCTGGACACAGGCATCCAGTTTGAAAAACAACCCTCGACAACCACCCTCTGTCTTCTGTCGTCAAGCCAATTTTGTATCCAATTGGCTACCTCACCTTGGATCCCATGAGATTTAACCTTATGTAACAACCTACCATGCGGTACCTTGTCAAATGCTTTGCTGAAGTCCATGTAGACCACGTCTACTGCACAGCCCTCATCTATCTTCTTGGTTACCCCTTCAAAAAACTCAATCAAATTCGTGAGACATGATTTTCCTCTCACAAAACCATGCTGACTGTTCCGAATTAGTCCCTGCCTCTCCAAATGCCTGTAGATTCTGTCCCTCAGAATACCCTCTAACAACTTACCCACTACAGATGTCAGGCTCACTGGTCTGTAGTTCCCAGGCTTTTCCCTGCCGCCCTTCTTAAACAAAGGCACAACATTTGCTACCCTCCAATCTTCAGGCACCTCACCTGTAGCGGTGGATGATTCAAATATCTCTGCTAGGGGACCCGCAATTTCCTCCCTAACCTCCCATAACGTCCTGGGATACATTTCATCAGGTCCCGGAGATTTATCTACCTTGATGCGCGTTAAGACTTCCAGCACCTCCCTCTCTGTAATATGTACACTCCTCAAGACATCACTATTTATTTCCCCAAGTTCCCTAACATCCATGCCTTTCTCAACCGTAAATACCGATGTGAAATATTCATTCAGGATCTCACCCATCTCTTGTGGTTCCGCACATAGATGACCTTGTTGATCCTTAAGAGGCCCTACTCTCTCCCTAGTTACCCTTTTGCCCTTTATGTATTTGTAGAAGCTCTTTGGATTCACCTTTGCCTGATCTGCCAAAGCAATCTCATATCCCCTTTTTGCCCTCCTGATTTCTCTCTTAACTCTACTCCGGCAATCTCTATACTCTTCAAGGGATCCACTTGATCCCAGCTGCCTATGCATGTCATATGCCTCCTTCTTATTTTTGACTAGTGCCTCAATCTCCCGAGTCATCCAAGGTTCCCTACTTCTACCAGCCTTGCCCTTCACTTTATAAGGAATGTGCTTACCCTGAACCCTGGTTAACACACTTTTGAAAGCCTCCCACTTACCAGACGTCCCTTTGTCTGCCAACAGACTCTCCCAATCAACTTCTGAAAGTTCCTGTCTAATACCATCAAAATTGGCCTTTCCCCAATTTAGAATTTTAACTTTTGGGCCAGACCTATCCTTCTCCATAGCTATCTTAAAACTAATGGAATTATGATCACTGGTCCCAAAGTGATCCCTCACTAACACTTCTGTCACCTGCCCTTCCTTATTTCCCAAGAGGAGGTCAAGTTTTGCCCCCTCTCTAGTCGGGCCATCCACATACTGAATGAGAAATTCCTCCTGAATACACTCAACAAATTTCTCTCCATCCAAGCCCCTAATGCTATGGCTGTCCCAGTCAATGTTGGGAAAGTTAAAGTCCCCTACTATTACCACCCTATTTTTCTTGCAGCTGTCTGTAATCTCCTTACATATTTGCTCCTCAATTTCCCGTTGACTATTTGGGGGTCTGTAGTACAATCCTATCAAAGTGATCTCTCCCTTCTTATTTTTCAGTTCTACCCATATAGACTCCGTGGGCGAACCCTCGGATATATCCCCTCTCACTACTGCCGTGATGTTCTCCCTAATCAAGAACGCAACTCCTCCTCCTCTCTTACCTCCTGCTCTATCTTTCCTATAGCATCTGTACCCTGGAACATTGAGCTGCCAGTCCTGCCCCTCCCTTAGCCATGTTTCAGTAATAGCTATAACATCCCAGTCCCATGTACCCATCCATGCCCTGAGTTCATCTGCCTTGCCCATCAGACTTCTTGCATTGAAATAAATGCAGTTTAATCTAGACTTCCCTTGGTCTTTGCCCTGCTTTCTCAGACCATCTGTCCGGTCATGTTCTGTACACTCTCCCTTACTGCCTTTTGTTTCTGTCACCACTTTATTTCCCACTGACTTCCTGCATCGGTTCCCATCCCCCTGCCACATTCGTTTAAACCCTCCCCAACAGCACTGGCAAACACTCCCCCTAGGACATTGGTTCCAGTCCTGCCCAGATGCAGACCGTCCAATTTGTACTGGTCCCACCTCCCCCAGAACCGGTTCCAATGGCCCAGGAATTTGAATCCCTCCCTCTTGCACCATCTCCCAAGCCACGTATTCATCTTAGCTATCCTGTCATTCCTACTCTGACTAACCCGTGGCACTGGTAGCAATCCTGAGATTACTACCTTTGAGGTCCTACTCTTTAGTTTAACTCCTAACTCCCTAAATTCAGCTTGTAGGACCTCATCCTGTTTTTTACCTATATCGTTGGTGCCGATATGCACCACGACAACTGGCTGTTCACCCTCCCCCTCCAGAATGTCCTGCAGCCGCTCCGAGACATCCTTGACCCTTGCACCAGGGAGGCAACATACCATCCTGGAGTCTCGGTTGCGTCCGCAGAAACGCCTGTCCATTCCCCTTACAATCGAGTCCCCTATCACTATAGCTCTGCCACTCTTTTTCCTGCCCTCCTGTGCAGCAGAGCCAGCCACGGTGCCATGAACCTGGCCACTGCCACCTTCCCCTGGTGAGCCATCTCCGCCAACAGTATCCAAAACGGTATACCTGTTTTGGAGGGAGATGACCGCAGGGGACCCCTGCACTGCCTTCCTACTCTTCCTCTGTCTGTTGGTCACCCATTCACTATCTCCCTCAGTAATTTTTATCTGCGGTGTGACCAACTCACTGAACGTGCTATCCACGACTTTCTCAGCATCGCGGATGCTCCAAAGTGAGTCCATCCGCAGCTCCAGAGCCGTCAAGCGGTCAAACAATAGCTGCAGCTGGACACACTTCCCGCAGGTGAAGGAATCAGGGATACAGGAAGGAGCCCTGAATTCCCACATCCCACAAGAGGAACATGACACGGCGCTGGGATCTCCTGCCATGACTTAACCCTTAAATTAGCTTAAGAACAACTACAATGTCAAGAGAAAAAAAAAGGAAAGAAAAACTACTTACCACTCCCTTTAAGGAGTTTACTCCTTTAAATTGTTCTCAATTTAGAGAATGTTAACTACACTAGGGACCTTGATTCACTAAAAAATAAACGCTACTTCCTATAAGACCTGCAGACCTTCCCTTTCCTTTTCCTTCAGTTACTGTCGATAAGTAGAAATACTCACCTGAACCTACTCACCAATCAGGTGCCTCCCCTGTGTCGCGTCCCGATCTGATTCCTGACGTCACTTCGAACTCGGTCGCAGCTCCGCTCGGCTCGGCTCAGCGCTCTGAAATCCCGCCTTTTATCGGACGCTCCCTCCGCTCGGCTCGGCTCCTCTCAGCTGTTCTCAGCGCTCTGAAATCCCGCCTTTTATCGGACGCTCCCTCCGCTCGGCTCGGCTCCTCTCAGCGCTCTGAAATCCCGCCTTTTATCGGACGCTCCCTCCGCTCGGCTCGGCTCCTCTCAGATTTAAATTTAGCAATTGAGCTAGTATCAATTGCCGTTTGCAGAAGAGAGTTCCAAACTTCTACCACCCTTTGTGTGTAGAAATGTTTTCTAATCTCACTCCTGAAAGGTCTGGCTCTAATTTTTAGACTGTGCTCCCTACTCCTAGAATCCCCAACCAGAGGAAATAGTTTCTCTCTATCCACCCTATCCGTTCCCCTTAATATCTTATAAACTTCAATCAGATCACCCCTTAACCTTCGAAACTCCAGGGAATACAACCCCAATTTGTGTAATCTCTCCTCGTAACTTAACCCTTGAAGTCCGGGTATCATTCTAGTAAACCTACGCTGCACTCCCTCCAAGGCCAGTATGTCCTTCCGAAGGTGCGGTGCCCAGAACTGCTCACAGTACTCCAGGTGTGATCTAACCAGCATAGCACTCGAGACACCCAAACATTTGCCTAAAGCTTATGGGCTACCTGGGAATTATGGGCTACCAGACTTTTGGCATATTCTTAATAATTGAAAAGAAAAAAAAATCCATGTTGGAAATCCAAAATAAAAAGCGAATCCTGGAGATACTCATTTGGCCCATCAGTATCTGATCCCCAAGAAAAGACAGGTTAGAGATTGGCGTATAGACCCCACATCAGTGCTGGACACCAGGAGATCCCAGTGCAGTACTGAGGGAGCGCTGCACTGTCAGAGGGTCAGTACTGAGGGAGCGCTGCACTGTCGGAGGGTCAGTACTGAGGGAGCGCTGCACTGTCGGAGGGTCAGTACTGAGGGAGCGCTGCACTGTCGGAGGGTCAGTACTGAGGGAGCGCTGCACTGTCGGAGGGTCAGTACTGAGGGAGCGCCGCACTGTTGGAGGTGCCGTCTTTCAGATGAGATGTTGAACCGAGGCCCTGTCTGCCCCTCTCAGGTGGATGTAAAAGATCCCACGGCCACTATTGGAAGCAGAGCAGGGGAGTTCTCCCCGGTGTCTTTCTTTTTATACACACCAGGAATCTCAGGTCAGGGAAGGAACTCCCATTTCTGCAGCACCTTTCACAACCTCAGGACGTCCCAAACACTTTACAGCCAATGAATCACTTTTGAAGTGTAGTCACTGTTGTAATGCAGGAAACGCAGCAGCTAATTTGCGCACAGCAAGATCTCACAAACAGCAATGAGATAAATGACCAGATATTCTGGTTATTGTGATCTTATTAATTGAGGGGTGAATGTTGGTCTGGACACCGGGGAGAACTCACCTGATAACAGACGTTGTAAGTGAATGGGTAATGGAGGCAGTCAGATAATTGCTAATTCTGACCCACCGTCTTCTTTCAGAAAGCTGACATCGCCGTGGCTCCATTAACCATCACCTTGGTCCGAGAGGAGGTCATTGACTTTTCCAAACCTTTCATGAGTTTGGGAATCTCCATCATGATCAAAAAGCCCCAGAAGTCCAAGCCGGGGGTCTTCTCCTTCCTGGATCCATTGGCCTACGAGATCTGGATGTGTATCGTGTTCGCCTACATTGGAGTGAGTGTGGTCCTGTTCCTGGTCAGCAGATTCAGTCCCTACGAGTGGCAAACGGAGGAGTACGAAGATGGACCCGACGCCCAAAGTATCGACCAGACCAACGAGTTTGGAATATTTAACAGTCTCTGGTTCTCTCTGGGCGCCTTTATGCAGCAAGGATGCGATATTTCACCAAGGTTGGTCTCTTAAACCTTCAACTTTGTGCATTTTCGGTCCCAATCTGATGCCATGGTGCATATATATATCTCTATTCACTTTTTTTTAATAGACATTTTTTATTCTCTTTTTATTCCAAAAAAAAATTTATGGTCCAAAAGGGGATAAAGGATTTCAATTAAAAAAAGACCCTGTTTTTTATATCGAGGGTGTGAAATGTATCAACGATGTAATCACACCATCGCTGATGCATTTCTAGAAAACATTATATACACCATTCCGAGGCCGTAAAATGCATAGAGTTAGTGTAGGCACACAGCCCCCTTGGAGGGCTACCGTGTTTTTGCTGCATATACCCATTTTACGGTCCACGGTTAACGTGTATATAAATATACAATCAGTTTTTTTAAAGCAGTAATTCTTTGCTTTGTTGAATCAGAATGAGAGTTGGAAGCAGGTTATTGTGGTGTTGCTGGAGGTGACAGATTGCTCAGATTGTGGAGCAGTGATCTTGTGCACGGCCTGTCTGATGATTTACGAGTGATCTGGTGCTGCTTTCGGTACGTGTCGAGGGAGTGGTGTTGATTTTAACCCAGCCCGTGCTGCGGGAGACCGAGCCTGATTGTATTTTCCATGAAACCGAGCAGAGTGTGAAACGGGCGGTGGATCTGGTCCAGGCGGTCTGTCGCCAGGCATGTTCGGGGTAACTGGTCTCAGGCAGGAGCGCGAGACGGGCAATAGTGAATCAAACGACTGGTCTTTCACTGGTCTGGAAGAACCATAAATGGTGACTGAGAGTGATTTCAAACTGTCTTCCTGGACTGGTTATAACCAGGATTTTCTAATTTCACTGTGCCTCAATTCATCTGCAAACATAATAGAATCATATAGCACAGAGGGAGGCCATTCGGCCCATCGTACCTGTGCCGGCTCTTTGAAATATCTATCCAATTAGTCCCACTCCCCCTGCTCTTTCCCCGTAGCCCTGCAAATTTTCCCCTTCAAGTATTTATCCAATTCCCTTTTGAAAGTTATTATTGAATCTGCTTCCACCGCCCTTTCAGGCAGCGCATTCCAGATCATCACAACTCACTGCGTAAAAAAAATTCACCTCATCTCCCCTCTGGCTCTTTTGTCGATCACCTTAAATCTGTGTCCTCTGGTTACCGACCCTCCTGCCACTGGAAACAGTTTCTCCTTATTTACTCTATCAAAACCCTTCATGATTTTGAACACCTCTATTAAATCTCCCCTTAACCCTCTCTGCTCTAAGGAGAACAATCCCAGCTTCTCCAGTCTCTCCACATAACTGAAGTCCCTCATCCCTGGAATCATTCTAGTAAATCTCCTCTGCACCCTCTCTAAGGCCTTCACATCCTTCCTAAAGTGTGGTGCCCAGAATTGGTCACAATACTCCAGCTGGGGCCTAACCAGTGTTTTGTAAAGGTTTAGCATAACTTCCTTGCTTTTGTACTCAATGCCTCCATTAATAAAACCCAGGATCCCGAATGCTTTTGTTAAGTAGACTTCTCAACTTGTCCTGCCACCTTCAAAGATTTGTGTACATTCACCCCCAGGTCTCTCTGTTTCTGCACCCCCTTTAAAATTGTACCATTTAGTTTATTTTGCCTCTCCTCATTCTTCCTACCAAAATGTATCACTTCACATTTCTCTGCATTAAATTTCATCTGCCATGTGTCTGCCCATTTCACCAGTCTGTCTCTGTCCTCCTGAAGTCTGTTACTATCCTCCACATTGTTTACTACATTTCCGAGTTTTGTGTTATCAGCAAACTTAGAAATTATACCCTCTATACCCAAGTCCAGGTCATTAATATATATCAAAAAGAGCAGTGGTCCTAATACTGACCCCTGGGGAACACCACTGTAAACTTCCCTCCAGTCTGAAAAACAACCGTTCACCACTACTCTCTGCTTTCTGTCCCTTAGCCAATTTTGTAACCACTCTGTCACTGAACCTTTAATCCCATGGGCTTTAATTTTGCTAATGAGTCTATTATGTGGCACTTTATCAAATGCCCTTTGAAAGTCCATAAACACAACATCAACCACACTCCCCTCATCAACCCTCTCCGTTACTGCATCAAACAACTCAATCAAGTTAGTCAAACACAATTTCTTTTTGCAAATCCATGCTGGGCTGTCATTTATTAATCCATGTTTTTCCAAGTAACAATCAATTTAATTTTGTCCTAGATTATTGTCTCTGAAAGTTTCCCCAACACTGACATTAGACTGATTGGCCTGTAGTTATTGGGTTTATTTCTTGCCCCTTTATTGTACAGGGATGTAACATTTGCAATTCTCCAGTCCTCCAGCACCACCCCCATATCGAAGGAGGATTGGAAGATTGTGGCCAGAGTCTCCGCAATTTCCACCCTTACTTCCCTCAGTAATCCAGGATGCATCCCATCCGGACCGGGTGGCTTTTCTACTTTGAGTGCTGCCAATCTTTTAAGTACCTCCTCTTTATCTATTTTTATCCTCTCCAATATCACTACTCCCTCCCCCTTTCCTGCTACAATGGCAGCATCCTCTTCTCCAGTGAAGACCGATGTGAAATATTCATTTAGTGCCTCAGCCGTGCCCTCTGCCTCCTCAAGAAGATCTCCTTTTTTGTCCCTAATCGGTCCCATCCTTTCTTTGACTACCCTTTTACTATTTATATATTTATAAATGACTTCTGGAATCTTTTTATGTTAGACACTAATCTATTCTCATACTCCCTCTCTCTTTGCCCCTCTCTTATTCCCTTTTTTAGATCTCCTCTCTACTTTCTGTATTCAGCCTGGTTCTCTATTGTATTATGAACCTGACATTTGTCCTGAGCCTCCTTTTTCTGTTTCATTTTAATCTCTATGGGGGGTGATTTTAAACCCCAAGATCAGTTGGGGGTGGGTGGGAGTTGAAAATAGTTGTTTGGGTCAAAGCAACAAATTTTCGGACATGGCGTTCCCAGTGGGCAGCCTGGACTTTTCCACGTCGATGTTAAACCAGGAAATAAAGCCGGGTCGCGGTCACAACCCAAAAAAAACTATTTTCAAATCCCACCCGCACCAACCCACCCAATCTTGGGGTTTAAAATCACCCCCTATATCGTTAGTCATCCAGGGAGCTCTAGCTTCGAATGCTCTTCCTTTCCCCCTCGTAGGGAATGTTTCTACTCTGTACCTGAACCAATTCCTGCTTGGAGGCCTCCCAGGGATTTAAAAAAGAGCGTTAGGAGAGCGGGGAGTACCAGGGGAGAGTGTGGGAGAGCTGGGAGTACCAGGGGAGAGTGTGGGAAAGCGGGGAGTACCAGGGGAGAGTGCGGGAGAGTGCGGGGTACCAGGGGAGAGTGAGGGAGAGCTGGGAGTACCAGGGGAGAGTGTGGGAGAGTGCGGGGTACCAGGGGAGAGTGTGGGAGAGCTGGGAGTACCAGGGGAGAGTGTGGGAGAGCTGGGAGTACCAGGGGAGAGTGTGGGAGAGTGCGGGGTACCAGGGGAGAGTGTGGGAGAGCGGGGAGTACCAGGGGAGAGTGTTGGAGAGTGCGGAGTACCAGGGGAGAGTGTGGGAGAGCTGGGAGTACCAGGGGAGAGTGTGCGAGAGCTGGGAGTACCAGGGGAGAGTGTGGGACAGCTGGGAGTACCAGGGGAGAGTGTGGGAGAGTGCGGAGTACCAGGGGAGAGTGTGGGAGAGCTGGGAGTACCAGGGGAGAGTGTGGGAGAGCTGGGAGTACCAGGGGAGAGTGTGGGAGAGCGGGGAGTACCAGGGGAGAGTGTGGGAGAGTGCGGAGTACCAGGGAAGAGTGTGGGAGAGCTGGGAGTACCAGGGGAGAGTGCGGAGTACCAGGGGAGAGTGTGGGAGAGCTGGGAGTACCAGGGGAGAGTGTGGGACAGCTGGGAGTACCAGGGGAGAGTGTGGGAGAGTGGGGAGTACCAGGGGAGAGTGTGGGACAGCTGGGAGTACCAGGGGAGAGTGTGGGAGAGTGCGGAGTACCAGGGGAGAGTGTGGGAGAGTGCGGAGTACCAGGGGAGAGTGTGGGAGAGTTGGGAGTACCAGGGGAGAGTGCGGGAGAGTGCGGAGTACCAGGGGAGAGTGCGGAGTACCAGGGGAGAGTGCGGGAGAGCGGGGAGTACCAGGGGAGAGTGCGGGAGAGTGCGGAGTACCAGGGGAGAGTGCGGACTACCAGGGGAGAGTGCGGGAGAGCAGGGCGTACCAGGGGAGAGTGCGGGAGAGCTGGGAGTACCAGGGGAGAGTGTGGGAGAGCTGGGAGTACCAGGGGAGAGTGCGGGAGAGCGGGGAGTCCCAGGGGAGGGCGGGGAGTCCCAGGGGAGAGCGTGGGAGAGCTGGGAGTACCAGGGGAGAGCGGGGGGCACCAGGGGACAGTGGAAGGCACCAGGGGAGAGACCTCAAGGATTTATAAATGAGCGCAGCAGCAGACATGGTAAACAAACGACGTCATAGTCGATGCCCAGGAGGATTGGAGGAGCCCATGAAAGCTCGGTGAAGTTAATTTAGTTTACACTCTGTAATAGTAACTGTAGTTGGTTGTCGTTGATTGATAATTAACTATCCTAAAAAAAGGTGAATAAATAAATAGTCAAGTAATAATCAGAGAAATTATTTAATTACTAACTCGGTCAAATGCTGTCTTGATGTCAAGGGCAGTCACTCTCACCTCACCTCTGGAATTCAGCTGAGTTTTGTATAGCTGCAGCATAACTTCTGCCCCCTTGTACTCCAGTCCTCCAGATATAAAGGCCAGCATTCCATTAGCCTTACTGATTATTTTCTGCACCTGTTCATGACACTTCAATGATCTATGTACCTGAACCCCTAGGTCCCTTTGGACATCCACTGTTTTTAACTTTTTACCATTTAGAAAGTACCCTGTTCTATCCTTTTTTGATCCAAAGTGGATGACCTCACATTTGTCTACATTGAATTCCATTTGCCACAGTTTTGCCCATTCACCTAATCTATCAATATCGCTTTGTAATTTTATGTTTTCATCTACACTGCTTACAATGCCACCAATCTTTGTGTCATTGCAAACTTAGATATGAGACTTTCTATGCCTTCATCTAAGTCATTAATAAATATTGTGAATAATTGAGGCCCTAAGACAGATCCCTGCGGGACTCCACTAGTCACATCCTGCCAATGTGAGAACCTACCCATTATCCCTACTCTCTGTCGCCTTTCGCTCAGCCAACTTCCTAACCAAGTCTGTACTTTTCCCTCGATTCCATGGGCTTCTATCTTTGCTAACAGTCTCTTATGTGGGACTTTATCAAATGCCTTCTGGAAGTCCATATAAATAACATCCATTGACATTCCCCTGTCCACTACTTTAGTCACCTCTTCAAAAAATTCAATCAGGTTTGTCAGGCACGACCTACCTTTCACAAATCCATGCTGGCTCTCTCTGATTAACTGAAAATTCTCGAGGTGTTCAGTCACCCTATCCTTAATTATAGACTCCAGCATTTTCCCCACAACAGATGTTAGGCTAACTGGTCTATAATTCCCCGGTTTCCCTCTCTCTCCTTTCTTAAAAAGCGGAGTGACATGTGCAATTTTCCAATCCAGAGGGACAGTTCCTGAATCTAGAGAACCTTGAAAGATTATAGTTAGGGCATCTGCAATGTGCTCACCTACTTCCTTTAAAATCCTAGGGAACTAGGGAAAATAAATTGGAAAATAAAATTGGCAAACAAAGAGATCGAAGAGCAGTGGGAAATATTTAAAACTGTGAACAATAGAGTTCAGGAGAAATATATTCCTCTAAAAAACAAGAACAAATGAGCCAATAATGAAACACCCTGGATGAATAAAGAGATACGGGTAAAATTAAAACTAGAGTAAAAGGCAGACACTAAGAACAGAGACAATAAAGGAGAGGATGAGAAAAGGGAATACAAAGAGGTTAGGAAAGAAATAAAAAAACAATTAGGAAAGCAAAGAGGAATTACAAAAGTAAATTATCAATGAATATAAAAGGAAATATAATGTATTCTACAGACACAAATAACAAAAGAAAAATCAGGATAGGGATCGGGCCACTATGGGATACACAAGATAAACTCACAGGTAACGACAGTGAAATGGCAGAAATATTGAAGTTACTTTGCCTCAGTATTTACCAGGGAGACTAACAAGGTGAGAAGGACATTAGAAGAAGAGATCAACAAAGATATAAAGACATTTAAGATAGAAAGGGGGGAGATAATTAATAAACTGATCAAACTTAGAGAAGATAAAACCCCTGGTTCGGATGGATTGTATCCGCAAATATTAAAAGAGGCCATTAATAAACTCGCAGAATGGGCGTGTAATTGGCAAATGAATTTCAATCTAGATAAGTGTGAGGTGGTGCATTTTGGTCGGAAGAATAAGGAGGCCACACACTGCTTGGATAATAAGAGTCTAAATGGGATAGAGGAGCAAAGGGATCTGGGGGAACAGATACACAAATCACTAAAAGTAGCGACGCAGGTTAATAAGGCCATAAAAAAAGGCAACTCAAGCACTGGGGTTCATTTCTAGAGGGATAGAATTGAAAAGCAGAGAAGTTATGTTAAACTTGTACAGAACCTTGGTTAGACCGCACTTGGAGTATTGTGAACAGTTCTGGTCTCCATATTATAGAAAGGATATAGAGGCACTGGAGAAGGTGCAAAAAAGATTCACAAGGATGATACCAGAACTGAGAGGTTCTACCTATCAGGAAAGATTGAACAGGCTGGGGCTCTTTTCTCTAGAAAAGAGAAGACTGAGGGGTGACCTGATCGAGGTCTTTAAAATTATGAAAGGGTTTGATAGGGTAGACATTAGAGAAGATGTTTCCACTTGTTGGGGAGACCAGAACTAGAGGTCATAAATATAAGATAGTCACTAATAAATCCAATAGAGAATTCAGGAGAAACTTCTTTATCCAGACAGAAAGTCAGAACGTGGAACTCGCTACCACAAGGAGTAGTTGAGGCGAATAGTGTAGATACATTTAAGGGGAAGCCGGATAAACACATGAGGGAGAAAGGAATAGAAGGATTTGCTGATAGGGTGAGATGAAGTAGGGAGGGAGGAGGCTCGTCTGGAGCATAAACACTGGGATGGACCGAATGGCCTGTTGGGCCGAATGGCCTGTTTCTGTGCTGTACATTCTATGTAATTGCTCATTTACACTTTTACCCACGAATCTTTGTTTCCGATCCCCCTGGGCTGGATCCCTTTTCAACTCACTGAAATTAACCCTCCTGCAGTTGAATGTCTTCACTTGTGTGATTGATGTGATGTTTCTTTGCCTGTTATTTTAATGGAGGGGTTAGCCTGTTTAAAATAACAGGTTAACTCTCTGATCAGAATAAGATGCGTTCAGACTCTGGCTGTTAATTCTTGCATGGTGACATTTCTGAAAGAACATTAAAAGCTGAGCCTGAACCACTTTGCTGGTGAGTTTGTGGATCTGAGCAGCTCTCTGGGTTTTAGCTGGTAGGAGAGACAGACAGAAAGCTCCTGGAGTTGTGCACACCCTCATCTGGTGAGGGAGGGAGCTTTGAGGTTTATGTGTTTAAACGTACCAAGTGCTGGGAACAGTCAATGAGATGGATGAGACAGCGGGAACCACCCATCAACCCCAACCTGGTGACTAGCAGTTGTACTGTTCTTTACTAAACTAACTTCCATCAGGGCCTGTACGAGTTGATGAAATGAGGAACGAAGCAGCAGACTAAACTACTGTACTTTTGTCACCAAAGATTGCAATTCAATTTCTTATGAAAATTAAACCGATCATTCACGGATTTATGGACCGACGAATATACTATAGCATATAATTTACTCGAGAGGTATACTAAAGGCAACCATTCACTTTTTTATGTACAAAGGGGTATACTAAAGCTTATCATTGTCTGTTTTAAGTACCAAGAAATATACTAAAGCCTATCTTTCACTGTTTTATGTACCGATGAATATACTAAAGTCTATTAGTCACTGTTTTATGTACTGAGTAATACACCAAGGACAATTATTCAATGTTTTGTGCACCGAGGTTTTAGTATATTCCTATCATTACCTGCTTTAGGTACCAATGAGTATACTAATGCCCATCATTCAATAATTTATGTACCAAGGAGTATCACTATTATGCAATGACAAATATACCAAATCCTATCATTCAAGGTTTTATATACCGAGGGGTATACTAAAGCCTATTACTACTTCAACAACAACAACTTGCATTTATATAGCACCTTTAACAGAGTAAAACGTCCCAAGGCGCTTCACAGGAGCGATTATGGAACATAATTTGACACTGAGTCACATAAGGAGATATTAGGACAGGAGCATCTTAAAGGAGGAGAGAGAGGCGGAGAGGTTTAGGGAGGGAATTCCAGAGTTTAGGGCCCAGGCAGCTGAAGGCACGGCCGCCAATGGTGGAGCGATTAAAATCGGGGATGCGCAAGAGGCCAGAATTGGAGGAGCGCAGAGATCTCGGAGGGTTGTAGGGCTGGAGGAGGTTACAGAGAAAGGGAGGGGCGAGGGCCATGGAGGGATTTGAAAACAAGGATGAGAATTTTAAAATCAAGGCATTGCTGGACTGGGAGCCAATGTAGGTCAGTGAGCACAGGGGGTGATGGGAGAACGGGACTTGGTGCGAGTTAGGATACGGGCAGCAGAGTTTTGGATGAGCTCAAGTTTATGGAGGATGGAAGATGGGAGGCCGGCCAGGAGAGCATTGGAATAGTCCAGTCTAGAGGGTTTCAGCAGTCGATGAGCTGAGGCAGGGGCAGAGACGAGCAATGTTACGGAGGTGGAAGTAGGCGATCTTGCTGATGGAGTGGATATGTGGTCAGAAGCTCATCTCAGGGTCAAATAAGACGCCAAGGTTACGAATTGTCTGGTTCAGCCTCAGACAGTGGCCAGGGAGAGGGATGGAGTCGGTGGCGAGGGAACAGAGTTTGTGGCAGGGACCAAAGACAATGGCTTTGGTCATTCCAATATTATTCACTGTGTTATATACCAAAGAATATACTAAAGCCTCTCATTCACTGTTTTGTGTAACAAGGAGTACGCTAACACCTATTATCTATGGTTTTCTGTACCGAGGGTATACTAAAGCCTATCATTCAACGTTTTATGTACCAAGACATATACCAATGCCTATGAATCAACAGTTTTGTGCCGGGGAATATACTTAAGTCTATCAATCACTGTTTTATATACCAAGGTGTATACTAAAACCTATCATTCAAAGTTTTATGTACCGAGTAATATAATAAAGCCAATCATTCACTGTTTCATGTGCCAAGGAATATACAATAGCCTATTATTCAATGTTTTATGCAACAAGGAATATACTAAAGCCTATCATTTAACGTTTTGTGTACCGAGGAACATACTAAAGTCAATCATTCACTGCTTTATGTACAGAGGAATATACTAAAGCCGAGGAGTATACTTTCCTGTACTGAGGAGTATACTAAATTCTATCATTCAACGTTTGATGTATTAAGGAATGTAATGAAGCTTATCATTCAACGTTTAGGTACCAAGATGTAGCTGAAAGCCTATTATTCACTGTTTCATGTACTGAGTAATATACTAAAGTCAATCTTTCAAAGTTTCATGTACCGAGGAATATGTTAAAGCAAATCAATCACTTTTACGTACCGATGAATATACTAAAGTCTATCAGTCACGGTTTGATGTACTGAGTAATAAACTAAGGCCTATCAATTAATGTTTTGTGTACCGAGGAATATACTAAAGCCTATCATTAACTGTTTTATGTACCGAAGAGTATACTAACGTCTATCGTTTAATGGTTTATGTCACGAGGGGTATACTAAAGCCTATCATTCAACGTTTTATGTACCAAGGAGCATACAAAAGCCTATCATTCAATGTTTTATGTACCGAGTATACTAAAGCATATCATTCACTCTTTTATATACCAAGGGGTATACTAAAGAATGTTATACAATGTATTATGTACTGAGGAGTATACTAAAGCCTATCGTTTACTGTTTTCCGTACCGAGGAATACCATTCAATGTTTTAAGTACCAAGGAATATACTAATGCCCATCATTCCGCATTTTATATAATAAGGAGTATACCAAAGCCTATTAATCAACATTTTTGTGCAGGGGAATATACTGAAATCAGTCATTGTTTTATGTACTGAGGAGTTCACTGATTTATGTATCGAGGTATACACTGAAGCCTATTACTCACTGATTTATGTATCGAGGTATACACTGAAGTATATGCGTCATTCACTTTTATGCAACGAGGAATATATTAAAGTCCAACACTCATTGTGGTTCAGTCGGTCGCACTCTCGCCTTTGAGTCAGAAGCAAGTGTGGGTTAAAGTCCCACTCCAGAGACTTGAGCCCATAATCCAGGCCGACAATTCAGTCCCGTATCGAGGGAGTGCTGCATTGTTGGAGGAGCTGTGTTTTGCTGAGCCGTTAAACCGAGGCCCCATCTGCCCTCTCTGGTGGACACAAAAGATCCCACGGCCACTATTTTGAATAAGAGCAGGGGGGAGTTCTCCCCGGTGTCCTGGGGCCAATATTTATCCCTCAACCAAAATCATAAAACAGATGATCTGGTCATTATCACATCGCTGTTTGTGGGGTCTTGGCTGCTGAGTTTCCTACATTACAACAGTGGCTACACTTTAAAAGGACTTCATTGTCTGTAAAGCGCTTTGGGACGTCCTGAGGTGGGGAAAGGCGATATAGAAATGCAAATCTTTCTATTTTCTTTCTTTATGCACCGAGGAATATACTAAAGCAAATTATTCACTTTTACGCACCGATAAATATACTAAAGTCTATCAGTCACTGTTTGATGTACTGAGTAATAAACTAAGGCCTATCAATTAATGTTTTGTGTACTAAAGAATATACTAAAGTCAATTTTACATCGTTTTACCTATCCAGGCATATACTAAAGCCTATCATTAACTGTTTTACATACCGAGGGATATACTAAAGTCAATCTTTCGAAGCTTCATGTACTGGGGAATATACTAAAGCCTATTATTCGCTGTTTTATGTACCGAGGATGTACAAAACCCTATTATTCAACATTTTATCTACCAAAGCGTATACTAAACCAACATTCACTCTTATGTGCCAAAGTACATACTAAAGACAATGATTCACTACTGTTATGTAGCGAGGAGTTTACTGAAGCCTCTCATTCACTGTTTTATGTACCGAGGAATATACTAAAGCCTGTTATTTACTGTTTTATATACCGAGGAGTATACTAATGCCCATCATTCACTTTCGTGTATCGAGGAATATTTACTAAAGCCTATCATTCAATGATTTATGTATCGAAGAGTATACTAAAGTCTATCATTCACTGTTTTATGTACCGAGGAATATATTAAAGCTTACCATTTATTGCTTCATGCGGTAAGCAATTTGGTAATGGCTATTATTCATTATCTTATGTACATAGGTGTACGTAGGTGTACGCTAAAGCCTCTCATTCACTTCTTTATGTACCGAGGGATAGACTAAACCCTATCATTCAACGTTTTATGTACTTAGGAATATACTAAAGCCTCCCATTCTCTTTTATGTGCAGAGGAGTATTTTATGCATTACTTTATATACCGTGGAGTATACTAAAGCCTTTCATTCAATGTTTTATGTACCGATGAACATACTAAAGCCTAGCATTTAATGTTTTATTTACCGAATAGTATACTGAAACCTATTATTCACTATTGTATGTACCGAAGAATATACTAAAGCCTGTCATTTACTGCTATATGTACCGAGCAGTATACCAAAGTATATCATTCAATGTTTTATGTACCGAGAAGTATAATAAAGTCTATCATTCACTGTTTTATGTGCCAAGGAGTCAAATAAAAACAATGAACCACTGATTTATGTACCAAGGATGTACTAAACCTATTATTCAACATTTCATCTACCAAAGCATATACTAAACCAACATTCACTCTTTTATGTACCAAGGTACATACTAAAGACTATGATTTACTGCTTTATGTGCCAAGGGGTCAAATAAGGACAATTATTCACTGATTTATGTACCGAGGAGAATACTAAAGTCTATTATTCGCTGTCTTATGTACCAATGAATACATCTGTTAGTCACTGTTGTATGTACCGAGGAATACTGTTTACTGTTTCATGTGCTAAGGAATATAGTAAAGCCTATTATCCAATATTTTATTTATCTAGGAATATAGTAAAGCCTATCAGTCACTGTTTTATGCACCAAGGAGTTTACTAAAGCCCAGCTTTTAATGTTTTATTTACCAAAGTGAATGCTAAAGTCTATCATTCACTTTTATATATAGAGGAGTACATGTAAGCCTACCGTTTACTGTTTTACGTACCGAGGAGTATACTAAAAGCTCTCATTCACTGTTTTATGTACCAAGGGATATACTAAAGCCAATCATTCAATGTTTTATGTTTGAGAAATTTACTAAAGTGTATGATTCACACTTTTATGTATTGAGGAGAATACTAAATCCTCTTATGTACCGAGGCATATACTAAAGCTTATTATTCACCATTTTATGTGGCGAGGAGTATACTAAAGCATCTCTTTTTCTGTACCGAAGTGTACACTAAAGCCTATTTCTCAATTTTTTTTGTGTACTATGAAGTATATTAAAGCCTCTCATTCACTGTTTGATGTCCAGAGGAATATACCAAAGCCTAACATTCACTTTTATGTATAGAAGAGTGTACTAAAACCTTTCATTCACTGTTTTATGTACCGAGGGATATACTAAAGCCAATTATTCACTGTTTTATGCACCAAAGAGTATAATAAAGCGTATCATTCACTTTCATGTACAGAGGAGTATTCCAAAATCTATTATTCATTTTTTTATGTACCAAGTAGTATACTAAAGCCGATCGTTCACTTTTATGTACAGAAGAGTATAGTAAAGCCTATCATTAACTGTTTTTCTACCGAGGAATATATTCAAGCCTATCATTCAATGTTTTATGTACCAAGGAATATATTGAATTCAATCAATAACTGTTTTAATGTTCCGAGGAGTATACTAAAGATTATTATTCAGCATTTTATGTATCGAGGTCATATACTAAAGCCTATTTTTCACTGCTTGATCTATTAAGGAATATATTAAAGTTTATTATTAACTGTTTTATGTACCTAGAAGTATACTAAAGCCTCACATTCACTTTATGTGCAGAGGAGTACACTGAAGCCTACTATTCATTATTTTATGTACCGAGGAGCATTTTAAAGCCTATCATTTAATGTTTTATGTGCCAAGGAGTATACTAAAGTGTATCATTCATTGTCTTACGTACCAAAGAGTACACTAAAGCAAATCATTCACTGTTTTATGTACCGAGGAATATACTAAAGCCTCTCATTCATGTTTTATATAACGAGGAATATACTGAAGCCTATGATTCACTATTTTATGTAACAAGGAGTGTACTAAAGCCTATCAATCACTTTTTTATGTACCATGGAGTATAATAAAGCATACTTTTCACTGTTTCATGTACTAACGATTATACTAAAGCCCTTCATTCACAGTTTGATGTATAGAGGAGTATACTAAAGCATATCAGGCACTGTGTATGTACTGAGGGAAATACTAAACCCTATTTTTCACTGTTTTACTAAGGAACATATTAAAGCCTATTATTCCCTATTTTACGTATTGAAGAGTATACTAAATACTATCATTCAGTTTTATGTTCTGAGGGTATACTAAAGCCTATGATTCACTTTTTTTGTGTAACGAGTAAGATATTAAAGGCCTATCATTCAGTTTTTACGTACCGAGGAGTAAATCTACTGTTAAATGTTTTATCCACCGTGTAGTATACTGAAGCCTATCGATCACTGTTTTATGTACCGAGGAGCATTACGATTCGCAGTTATAAGTAACAATTAATATACTAAAGCCTATCATTCAACAGTTTATGCAATGAGGCGAATCCTAAAGCCTATTATTCCCTGTTTTCTATAACGAGTATTATACTAAAGCCTATGATTCACTATTTTATGCACCGAGGATTATACTAAAGCCTGTCATTCACTGTTTATGTTTTTAAAATCTATCATTCACTTTGTTATGTACAGAGGGAAATACTAAAGCCTATCATTCACTGTTTTTTGTACCGAGGAGTATTCTAAAGCCTATTTTTTACTTTCTAATGTACTATGAAATCTATTGAAGTCTACATTTCACTGTTTTATGTATTGAGGAACATACTAAAGCCTATCAATCAATGTTTATGAACTAAGGAATATAATGAAGTTTTTGGTTCACTGTTTTATGTGCCGTGGAGTATATTAAACCTGTCATTCAATGTATTATGTACCAAGGAGTATACCAAAGTCCATCAGTCACAGGCTTTAGTATATTCCTTGGTATATTAAACAATCATTTAGCCTTTTATATACCAGAAGATATACTAAAGCCTATTGGTCAACATTTTATGTAGCAAAGAGTACACTAAAGCCTATAATTCCCTGTTTCATGTACCGAGGAGTATACTTGCATCAGGTTACATCGAAACTACAGCATAGAAGCAGGCCGTTCGGCCCAACTGGTCCATGCTGGTGTTTATGCTCCACACGAGCCTCCTCCCTCCCTACTTCATCTCACCCTATCACCATATCCTTCTATTCCTTTCTCCCTCATGTGTTTATCTAGTTTCCCATTAAATGTATCTACACGATTCGCCTCAACCACTCCTTGTGGGAGTGAGTTCCACATTCTCACCACTCTCTGGGTAAAGAAGTTTCTCCTGAATTCCCTATTGGATTTATTAGTGACTATCTTATATTTATTACCTCGAGTTCTGGTCTCCCCCACAAGTGGAAACATCTTCTCTATGTCTATCCTATCAAACCCTATCACTATCTTAAAGACATCTATCAGGTCACCCCTCAGCCTTTTTTCCAGAGAAAAGAGCCCCAGCATTTTTAGCCTTTCCTGATAATTATATCCTCTCAGTTCTGGTACCATCCTTGTGAATCTTTTTTGCACCTTCTCCAGTGCCTCTATATCCTTTCTATAATATGGAGACCAGAACTGTTCACAATACTCCAAGTGTGGTCTAACCAAGGTTCTACACAAGTTTAACATAACTTCTCTGCTTTTCAATTCTATCCCTCTAGAAATGAACCCCAGTGCTTGATTTGCTTTTTTATGGCCTTATTAACCTGTGTCGCTACTTTTAGTGATTTGTGTATCTGTTCCCCCAGATCCCTTTGCTCCTCTACCCCATTTAGACTCTTATTATCCAAGCAGTGTGTGGCCTCCTTATTCTTCCTACCAAAATGCACCACCTCACACTTATCTAGGTTGAAATTCATTTGCCAATTACACACCCAATCTGCAAGTTTATTAATGGCCTCTTGTATTTTGATGCAATCTTCCCTTGTATTAACTACCCATTTGGCGTCGTCCGCAAATTTTGAAATTATATTTCCAATTCCCGAGTCCAAATCCTTGATGTAAATTGTGAACAACAGTGGTCCCAGCACCGATCCCTGTGGAACACCACTTAGAACATAAGAACATAAGAAATTGGAGCAGGAGTAGGCCAATCGGCCCCTCGAGCCTGCTCCGCCATTCAATAAGATCATGGCTGATCTGATCCCAACCACAAATCTAAAGAACACAAGAAGTCGGAGCAGGACCCGGCCACATAGCCCCTGGGCCCTCTCCGCCACCCACAGGGCATTGACCGATCCGAACTCAGCTTCATGTCCAATTTCCTGCCCGCTCCCCATAACCCCTAATTCCCTTTACTTCTAGGAAACTGTCTATTTCTGTTTTAAATTTATCTAATGATGTAGCTTCCACAGCTTCCTGGGGCAGCAAATTCCACAGACCTACCACCCTCTGAGTGAAGAAGTTTCTCCTCATCTCAGTTTTGAAAGAGCAGCCCCTTATTCTAAGATTATGCCCCCTAGTTCTAGTTTCACCCATCTTTGGGAACATCCTTACTGCATCCACCCGATCAAGACCCTTCACAATCTTATATGTTTCAATAAGATCGCCTCTCATTCTTCTGAACTCCAATGAGTAGAGTCCCAATCTACTCAACCTCTCCTCATATGTCCGCCCCCTCATCCCCGGGATTAACCGAGTGAACCTTCTTTGTACTGCCTCGAGAGCAAGTATGTCTTTTGCCAGTCTGAGTAACTACCCTTAACCCCTACTCTCTTTTTGTAGCCAGTTTGCTATCCATTCTGCTACCTGTCCCCTGACTCCATATGCTCTGACCTTAGTCATGAGTCTATAATGCGGTACCTTATCAAAGGCCTTTTGAAAAGCCATTACCCTTTTCTACTCTTTCTGTTACTTCGAAGAATTCAATAAGTTTAGTCAAGTATAACCTCCCCTTCTGAAATCCGTGCTGACTATTCTTTGTTATATTTTAATTCTCTAGATGTTTTTCTATTACATCTTTGATTCATTGTTTTATGTACCGAGGAGTATACTAAAGCCTATCATTCACTGTTTATGAACTAAAGAATATATGAAAGTCAATCAGAGTTTTAGGTAACGAGTAATATACTAAAGTCTATGATTCACTGTTTTATGTACCGAAGAATATACTAAAGCCCAACATTCAAAGCTTTATATACATAGGAATATACTAAAGCCTAGCAGTCACTATTTTATGTGGAGTATACTAAATTCTATCATTCACTGTTCTATGTACCGAGGAATATATTAAAGTCTATCATTCATTGTTTCATATAGAGATGAATATACTAAAGATGATGATTCACTGCTTTATGTACCAACGATTATACAAAAGCCTGTGTTTCACCAGATTATGTACTGTGGAGTATACTAAAGCCTATCAGTCACCGTTTTATGTACTGTGGAATATACTAAAGCCTATCATTATTGTTTTATGTACAGATGAATATACTAAAGCCTATGATATATTGGTTTCTATAACGAGGGGTGTACTAAAGCTTATTATTCAAAGTATTACGTACCGTGAAATATACTAAAGCCTATCATTCATAGTTTTATGTATTGAGGGGTATACTAAAGCCTATGATTCACTGTTTGATGTACCGAGGAGTATACTAAAGCCTATGATTCACTGTTTTATGTACCAAGGAGTATACTAAAGCCTATGATTCACTGTTTTATGTACCGAGGAGTACACTAAAGCCCATCAGCAATTGTTTTTTGTGCTGAGGAGTAAACCAAAGTCTGTCATTCACTGTTTTAGATGCCGAGGAATATATTATTCATTGCTTTATGTACAGATGAATAAACTGAAGGTGATGATTTACTGATTTATGTGCCAAAATTATACGAACGCCTGTGTTTCAATGTTTTATGTACCGAGGAATATACTAAAGCCTGTTCACTGTTTATGAGCTAAAGAATGTATGAAAGTTAATCAGTCAGAGTTTTATGTATCGGGGAGTATGCTAAAGCCTATCATTTATTTACATGTGCCAAGAAGTATACTAAAGTCTGTCACGTACTGTTTTATGTACCGAGGAATATACTGAGGCCCAAGCACTAATCCTTGCGGCACCCCACTAGTTACAGCCTGACAACCTGAAAATGACCCGTTTACCCCTACTCTCTGTTTTCTGTCCATTAACCAATCCTCAATCCATGTTAATATATTACCCCCAATCCCGTGAGCCCTAATCTTGTGTAACAATCTCTTGTGTGGCACCTTATCGAATGCCTTTTGAAAATCCAAATATACGACATCCACTGGTTCCCCTTTATCTACCCTGCTAGTTACATCCTCAAAAAAGCCTGTCATCCACTTTTTTATTAAAGTCTATGATTCACTGTTTTATGTAACGTGGAGTATACTAAAGCCTATCATGCTCTGTTTTATGTACCAAGGAATATTCTAAAGCCTTTCAGTCACTATCGTAGAGTATAAGAAGCCTATCTTTTATATACTGAGGAATATACTAAAGTCTATGATTCACTGTTTTCTGTACCGAGGAATATACCCCAGCCTGTCATTCTGTTTTATGTAACGACTAATATACTAAAGCCTATCATTCAAAGTTTTATGTACCGAAGTGTATTCCAATGCCTATCATTTAAGGTTTTATGTACCAAAGCATATACTAAAGCCGATCATTCAACGTTTTATGTATCGAGGAATATACTAAATCCGATCATTCACTGTTTTATGTACTCAGGAATATACTAAGCCCATTATTCACAGTTTTATGTAACAAGGAATAAACTAAAGCCTATCATGCACTATTTTATGTACCAAGGAATATAACAAAGCCTAACATTCAAAGTTTTATGTACACAGGAATATACTAAAGCCTATAAGTCAATATTTTATGTACCGTGGAGTATACTAAATTCTATCATTCACTATTTTAACTGCCGAAGAATATACTAAACGCTATGATTAATTGTTGTATGTACCGAGGAGTATACTAAAGCCTATCATTCACCGTTTATAAACTAAAGAATATATGAAAGTCAATCAGAGTTTTATGTACCATGGAGTATACGAAAGAATATCAATCGCTGTTTTATGTACCGCGGTGTATACTAAAGCCTATCATTCATTGTTTTCTGTACCGAGGAGTACATTAAAGCTTATTATTCAAGGTCTTATGTACCGGGGATAAATAAAAGCCTCTCATTCACTGTTTTTTGTAGCGAGGTGTATACTGAAGCCTCTCATTCACTTTTCTGTACTGAGACGCATACTGAAGAACATAAGAAATAGGAGCAGGAGTAGGCCATTCGGCCCTTGAGCCTGCTCCACCATTCAATAACATCATGCCTGGTCTTCTACCTCAAATCCTCTTTCCCGCCCGATCCCCATATCCCTTGATTCCCCTAGAGTCCAAACATTTATCGATCTCAGTCTTGAATATCCTCATCGACTGAGCATCCACAGCCTCTGGGGTAGAGAATTCCAAAGATTCACAACCCTCTGAGTGAACAAACTTTTCCTCATCTCGGTGCTAAATGGCCGACCTCTTATCCTGCGACCATGACCCCTAGTTCTAGACTCTCCAACCAGGGAAAACAACCTCTCAGTATCTACCCTGTCAAGCCCTCTAAGGACTTTACACATTTCAATGAGATCACCTCTCATTCTTCTAAACTCCAGAGAGTATAGGCCCATTCTACTCAATCTCTCCTCATAGGACAACCCTCTCATCCCAGGAACTAATCTAGTGAACCTTTATTGCACCGCCTCCAAGGCAAGTATATCCTTCCTTAGATAAGGAGACCAAAACTATACGCAGTGCTCCAGGTGTGGTCTCACCAGAGCCCTGTACAATTGCAGCAAGATCTCCTTACTCTTGTACTCCAACCCCCTTGCAATAAAAGCCAACATACCATTTGCCTTCCTAATTGCTGTCTGTTCCTGGATGTTAACTTTTTGAGTTTCTTGTACGAGGACACCCAAATCTCTCTGAACACCAACATTTAATAGTTTCTCACCATTTAAAAAATATTCTGTTTTTCTATTCTTCCTACCAAAGTGAATAACCTCACATTTCCCCACATTATACTCCTTCTGCAACCTTCTTGCGCACTCACTTAACCTGTCTATATCCCTTTGCAGACTCTTTGTGTCCTCCTCACAGCTTACTTTCCCGCCTAAACGTTATACTCAGTCCCTTCATCTAAGTCATTAATATAGATTGTAAATAGCTGAGGCCCAAGCACTGATCCTTGCAGCACCCCACTAGTTACAGTCTGACAACCTGAAAATGACCCGTTTATTCCTACTCTCTGTTTTCTGTCCATTAACCAATCCTCTATCCATGTTAATATATTACCCTCAACTCCATGAGCCCTTATCTTGTGTAACAACCTCTTGTGTGACACCTTATCGAATGCCTTTTGAAAATTCAGATATACATCCACTGGTTCCCTTTTATCCACCCTGCTAGTTACACCCTCAAGAAAATCTATCATTCAAAGTTTTATGTACCAAGGGATATACTAAAGCCTTTCACTGACTTTTTTATATATTGTGGGCTATATCAAATCCTGTCATTCTTATACCGAGGAGTATATTAAATTCTATCATTCACTGTTTTATGTACTGAGGAACACTCTAAAGTCTTTCATTCAAAGCTTTATGTACACAAGAATATACTAAAGCCCATCAGTTACTTTTTCATGTATTGTGAAGTATACAAAATGTTTTAATTAATAGTTTTATGCGTTGTGGAATATACTAAAGACAGCCATTCACTGTTTTATGTAACGAGGAGTATACTAAAGCCTATTGATTAATGTTTATGAACTAATAAATATATTATTTTCTTTCATTCACTGTTTTATACACTGAGGAACATACCCAAGCCTGTCTTTCAAAGGTTTATGTACTGAGCAGTATCCTGAAGTCTATCATTCACTCTTTTATGTAACAAGGAATATACTAATCTTATTGTTCAATGTTCTATGTACCGAGGTGTATACTAAAGCAAATCATTCACCTTTATGAATTGAGCAGTATACTAAAGCCTATTAATCACTGTTTTATGTACCAAGGAGTATTATTATTATTACTTTGAGTTACATTGAAACTACACACACAGAAACAGGCCATTCGGCCCAACCGGTCTATGCCAGCGTTTCTGCTCCACACGAGCCTCCTCCCTCCCTATTTCATCTAACCCAATCCTTTCTTCCTCATGTGTTTATCGAGCTTCCCCTTAAATGCATCCATACTATTCGCCTTAACTCCTTGTGTAGTGAGTTCCACGTTCTCACCACTCTCTGGGTAAAGAAGTTTCTCCTGAATTCCCTATTGGATTTATTAGTGACTATCTTATATTTATTACCTCGAGTTCCTGTCTCCCCCAAAATTGGAAACATCTTCTCTATGTCTATCCTATCAAACCCTTTCATTATCTTAAAGACCTCTATCAGGTCACCCCTCAGCCTTCTCTTTTCTAGAGAAAAGAGCCCCAGCCTGTTCAATCTTTCCTGATAATTATATCCTCTCAGTTCTGGTATCATCCTTGTGAATCTTTTTTGCACCTTCTCCAGTGCCTCTATATCCTTTCTATAATATGGAGACCAGAACTGTTCACAATACTCCAAGTGCGGTCTAACCAAGGTTCTATACAAGTTTAACATAACTTTCCTGCTTTTCAATTCTATCCCTCTAGAAATGAACCCCAGTGCTTGATTTGCCTTTTTTATGGCCTTATTAACCTGCGTCGCTACTTTTAGTGATTTGTGTATCTGTTCCCCCAGATCCCTTTGCTCCTTTATCCCATTTAGACTCTTATTATCCAAGCAGTGTGTGGCCTCCTTATTCTTCCCACCAAAATGCACCACCTCACACTTATCTAGATTGAAATTCATTTGCCAATTACACGCCCATTCTGCACGTTTATTAATGTCCTCCTGTATTTTGACACATTCTTCCTCTGTATTAACCACACCCCCCAATTTGATGTCGTCCGCAAATTTTGAAATTGTACTTCCGATTCGCGAATCCAAATCGTTAAAGTAAATTGTGAACAACAGTGGTCCCAGCACCGATCGCTGTGGAACAGTCCCAGTGGATTGGAAGGCAGCAAATGTAACCCCACTATTCAAGAAAGGAGGGAGAGAGAAAACCGGGAACTACAGGCCAGTCAGTCATCGGGAAAATGCTGGGATTTGTTATTAAGGACGTGGTAACAGGGCACTTAGAAAATCAGAATGTGAATAGGCAGAGTCAACACGGTTTCAGAATCACAGAATCATAGAAAGGATACAGCACGGAAGGAAGCCATTCGGCCCATTGAGTGCGTGCCGACTCTTTTCAAGAGCAACCCAGCGAGTCCCACTGCCCTGCCCTATCCCCGTTGCCCTGGAAATGTTTTCTTTTCAAGTACTTATCCAGTTCGCTTTTGAAGGCCACGATTGAATCTGCCTCCACCACCCCCTCGGGCAGTGCATTCCAGATCCTAACCACTCGCTGCATAAAAAGATTTTTCCTCATGTCAACTTTGATTCTTTTGGCAAACACCTTAAATCTATGTCCTCTGGTTCTTGACCCTTCCGCCAATGGGAACAGTTTCTCTCTATCTATTCTGTCCAGACCCTTCATGATTTTGAAGTCCTCTACCAAATCTCCTCGCAACTGTCTCTGTTCCAAGGAGAACAACCCCAGCTTCTCCAGTCTACCCACGTTATTGGAATCATTCTAGTAAATCTCTTCTGCACCCTCTCTAAGGCCTTCACACCTTTCCTGAAGTGTGATGCCCAGAACTGGACACAATACTCCAGTTGTGGCCGAACCAGTGTTTTATAAAGGTTCATCATGACTTCCATACTTTTGTACTCTACGCCTCTATTTATAAAGCCCAGGATCCTGTATGCTTTTTTAACCGCTTTCTCAACCTGCCCTGCCACCTTCAACGATTTGTGCACATATACCCCCAGATCTCTGTTCCTGTACCCCTTTTAAAGTTGTGCCCTTTAGTTTATATTGCCTCTTCTCGTTCTTCCTACCGAAATGTATCACTTCGCATTTTTCTGCCTTAAATTTCATCTGCCACGTATCCGCCCATTCCACCAGCCTGTCTATATTCTCTTGAAGTCTATCACTATCCTCCTCACTGTTCACTGCACTTCCAAGTTTTGTATCATCTGCAAATTTTGAAATTGTGCCCTGTACACCCAAGTCCAAGTCATTAATATATATCAAGAAAAGCAGTGGTCCCAGTACTGACCCCTGGAGAACACCACTGTGCACCTCCCTCCAGTCCGAAAAACAACCGTTCACCACTACTCTCTGTTTTCTGTCCCTTAGCCAATTCTGTATCCATGTTGCTACTGCCCTCTTTATTCAATGGGCTTCAATCTTGATGACAAGCCTATTATGCGGCACTTTATCGAACGCCTTTTGAAAGTCCATATACACAACATCAACTACATTGCCCTCATCTACCCTCTCTGTTACCTCATCAAAAAACACTATCAAGTTAGTTAAACACGATTTGCCTTTAACAAATCTGTTCTGGCTTTCCCTAATCAATCTACACTTCTCTAAATGACTGTTACTTCTGACCCGGATTATCGTTTCTAAAAGTTTCCCCACCACCGAGGTTAAACTGACTGGCCTGTAGTTGCTGGGTTTATCCTTACACCTTTTTTTGAACAAGGGTGTAACATTTGCAATTCTCCAGTCCACTGGCACCGCCCCTGTATCTAAGGATGTTTGGAAGATTATGGCCAGTACCTCCGCAATTTCCACCCTTACTTCCCTCAGCAACCTCGGATGCATCCCATCCGGACCGGGTGACTTATCTACTTTAAGTACAGCCAGCCTTTCTAATACCTCTTCTTTATCAATATTTCGCCCATCCAGTATCTCAACTATATCTTCCTTACTGAGACTCTGGCAGCATCTTCTTCCTTGGTAAAGACAGATGCAAAGTATTCATTTAGTACCTCGGCCATCCCCTCTGCCTCCATGAGTAGATCTCCTTTTTGATCCGTGATTGGCCCCATTCCTCCTCTTACTACCCATTTTTTTTTATTCGTTCATGGGATGTGGGCATCGCTGGCGAGGCTGGCATTTATTACCCATCCCTAATTGCCCTTGAGAAGGAGGTGGTGAGCCGCCTTCTTGAACCGCTGCAGTCCGTGTGGTGAAGGTTCTCCCACAGTGCTGTTAGGAAGGGAGTTCCAGGATTTTGACCCAGTGACGATGAAGGAACGGCGATATATTTCCAAGTCGGGATGGTGTGTGACTTGGAGGGGAACGTGCAGGTGGTGTTGTTCCCATGTACCTGCTGCTCTTGTCCTTCTCGATGGTAGAGATCGCGGGTTTGGGAGGTGCTGTCAAAGAAGCCTTGGCGAGTTGCTGCAGTGCATCCCCATACCTGACCTTATGATGGAGGGATGGTCATTGATGAAGCAGCTGAAGATGATTGGGCCTAGGATACTGCCCTGAGGAACTCCTGCAGCAATGTCCTGGGGCTGAGAAGATTGGCCTCCAACAACCACTACCATCTTCCTTTGTGCTAGGTAAGACTCCAGCCACTGGAGAGTTTTCCCCCGATTCCCATTGACTTCAATTTTACTCGGGCTCCTTGGTGCCACACTCGGTCAAATGCTGCCTGGATGTCAAGGGCAGTCACCCTCACCTCAGCTCTGGAATTCAGCTCTTTTGTCCATATTTGGACCAAGGCTGTAATGAGGTCTGGAGCCGAGTGGTCCTGGCGGAACCTAAACTGAGCATCGGTGAGCAGGTTATTGGTGAGTAAGTGCCGCTTGATAGCACTGTCGATGACACCTTCCATCACTTTGCTGATGATTGAGAGTAGACTGATGGGGCGGTAATTGGTCAGATTGGATTTGTCCTGCTTTTTGTGGACAGGACATACCTGGGCAATTTTCCACATTGTCGGGTAGATGCCAGTGTTGTAGCTGTACTGGAACTGTTTGGCTGGAGGCGCAGCTAGTTCTGGAGCACAAGTCTTCAGCACTACAGCCGGGATGTTGTCGGGGCCCATAGCCTTTGCTGTATCCAGTGCACTCAGCCGTTTCTTGATATCACGTGGAGTGAATGGAATTGGCTGAAGACTGGCTTCTGTGATGGTGGGGATATCAGGAGGAGGCCGAGATGGATCATCCACTTAGCACTTCTGGCTGAAGATGGTTGCAAACGCTTCAGCCTTGTCTTTTGCACTCACATGCTGGACTCCGCCATCATTGAGAATGGGGATGTTTACAGAGCCTCCTCCTCCCATTAGTTGTTTAATTGTCCACCACCATTCACGACTGGATGTGGCAGGACTGCAGAGCTTTGATCTTATCCGTTTGTTGTGGAATCGCTTAGCTCTGTCTATAGCATGTTGCTTCTGCTGTTTAGCATGCATGTAGTCCTGAGTTGTAGCTTCACCAGGTTGGCACCTCATTTTTAGGTACGCCTGGTGCTGCTCCTGGCATGCTCTTCTACACTCCTCATTGAACCATTTACTGTTTACATGCCTATAGAAGGCTTTTGGATTCCCTTTTATGTTGGCCCCCAGTCTATTCTCATACTCTCTCTTTGCCCCTCTTATTTCCTTTTTCACTTCCCCTCTGAACTTTCTATATTCTGCCTGGTTCTCCCTTGTGTTATCCACCTGACATCTGTCATACGTCCCCTTTTTCTGCTTCATCTTACTCTCTATCTCTTTTGCCATCCAGGGAGCTCTGGCTTTCGTTGCCCTCCTTTCCCCCTTGTGGGAATGTACCGAGACTGTACCCGAACCATCTCCTCTTTAAAGGCTGCCCACTGTTCAATTACAGTTTTGCCTGCCAGTCTTTGATTCCAATTTACCTGGGCAGAACTGTTCTCATCCCACGAAATTATCCCTCCACAAATTGAGTATTTTTTACTTTAGAGTGGTCTGTGTCCTTTTCCATAGCTATTCTAAACCTTATGATACTACGATCACTGCTCCCTAAATGTTCCCCCGCTGACACTCGCTCCGCTTGGCGTGGAAGTACGTTACTTTCAAACTCAACATGAAATTCTATCATATTATGATCACTCTTCCCCAGAGGTTCTTTTACTGTGAGATTACTAATTAACCCTATCTCATTCCATAATACAAGATCTAGAATAGCCTGTTCCCTGGTTGGTTCCATGACGTATTGTTCTATGAAACCGTCTCAAATGCATTCCATGAACTCATCCTGCAAACTACCTTTGCCGATTTGATTTGCCCAGTCTATATGAAGATTGAAGTCCCCCACGATTATTGCATTACCTTTGTTACAAGCTCCTATTAAACTAGAAAGAGTGCAGAAAAGATTTACTAGGATGCTACCGGGACTTGATGGTTTGACTTATAGGGAGAGGTTAGATAGACTGGGACTTTTTTCCCTGGAGAGTAGGAGGTTTAGGGGTGATCTTATAGAAGTCTATAAAATAATGAGGGGCATAGATAAGGTAGATAGTCAAAATCTTTTCCCAAAGGTAGGGGAGTCTATAACGAGGGGACATAGATTTAAGGTGAGAGGGGAGAGATACAAAAGGGTCCAGAGGGGCAATTTTTTCACTCAAAGGGTGGTGAGTGTCTGGAACGAGCTGCCAGAGGCAGTAGTAGAGGCGGGTACAATTTTGTCTTTTAAAAAGCATTTGGACAGTTACATGGGTAAGATGGGTATAGAGGGATATGGGCCAAGTGCAGGCAATTGGGACTAGCTTAGTGGTATAAACTGGGCGACATGGACATGTTGGGCCGAAGGGCCTGTTTCCATGTTGTAAACTTCTATGATTCTATTCTATTATTTCATGATTAATACTCTGTCCAATGGTATTGTTACTGTTCGGGGGCCTGTAAACTACTCCCAGTGTTCTCTGCCCCTTGTTAATTCTTATTTCCACCCCGACTGATTCTACTTCCTGATTTTCCGAGCCGAGATCCTTTCTCACCACTGTCCTTATCTCATCCTTTATTATCAGGGCTACACCCCCTCAATTCCATTCTGCCCGTCTTTTCTAAACATCGTGAACCCTGGAATATTTGGTTCCCAATCTTGGTCATTTTGCAACCATGTCTCTGTAATGGCGATTGGATCAAACCCATTTACCTCTATTTGCGCAATTAATTCATTTATCTTGTTACGAATGCTCCGTGCATTCTGATAAAAGAGCCTTTAATTTTGACTTTTTACCTTTTGTTCCTGCTTTGACCTTACTTGTTGTTGCACTATTATTATTAAATCTCTGTCCCATCCTTCCACATTCTGCTTACCTTTACCCAAGTCACTACACTGTTCGATTGTCTTAACTTTTCTCACTAGATTTCTAAATTTCCCCTCACTATGTTTATCCCATCCAATATTTCACACTCCTCCTCCTTAACTACAATGTCTGCATCGTCCCCCTCTTTTATGAAGACAGACACAAAGTATTCATTAAGAACCATACCCACATCTTCTGCCTCCACACATGTTACCTTTTTGGTCTCTAATAGGCCCTACTCTTTCCTTAGTTAAGAACAAAAGAACATAAGAAATAGGAGCAGGAGTCGGCCATCCGGCCCCTCGAGCCTGCTCCACCATTCAACAAGATCATGGCTGATCTTCTACCTCAAAGCCATTTTCCTGCACCATCCCCATATCCCTTGATCTAGAAATCTATCAATCTCTGTTTTGAATGTACTCAATGTCTGAGCCTTCACAGCCCCCTGAGGTAGAGAATTCCAAAGATTCACCACCCTCTGAGTGAAGAAATTTCTTCTCATCTCAATCCTAAATGGCCTACCCCTTATTCTGAGACTATGACCCCTGGTTCTAGACTCCCCAACCAGGGGAAACATCCTCCCTGCATCTACCCTGTCGAGCCCTGTAAGAATCTTGTATGTTTCAATGAGATCACCTCTCATTCTTCTAAACTCTGCAGAATACAGACCTACTCTACTCAACCTGCTCATACGACAATCCCGTCATCCCAGGAATCAGTCTGGTGAACCTTTGTTGCACTCCCTCTATGGCAAGTATATCCTTTCTTAGGTAAGGAGACCAAAGTTGTACACAATACTCCAGGTGCGGTCTCACCAAGCCCCTATATAATTGCAGTAAGACATCTTTCCTCCTGTACTCAAATTCTCTTGCAATAAAGGCCAACATACCATTTGCCTTCCTGATTGCTTGCTGCACCTGCATGTTTGCTTTCAGTGACTCATGTACAAGGACACCCAGGTCCCTTTGAAGATCAACATTTCCCAATCTCTCACCATTTAAAAAATACTCTGCATTTCTCTTTTTCCTACCAAAGTGGATAACTTCACATTTTTCCACATTATATTCCATCTGCCGTATTCTTGCCCACTCACTTTGCCTGTCTATATCCCCTTGAAGCCTCTTTGCATCCTCCTCACAACTCACATTCCCACCTAGTTTTGTGTCATCAGCAAAGTTGGAAATATTACATTTGGTCTCCTCATCCAAATCATTGATATATATATTGTGAATAGCTGGGGTCCAAGCACTGATCCCTGCGGTACCCCACTAGTCACAGTCTGCCAACCTGAAAAAAACCTGTTTATTCCTACTCTCTGTTTCCTGTCTGTTGATCAATTCTCAATCCATGCCAGTATATTACCCCCAATTCCATGTGCTCGAACTTTGTTCACCAACCTCCTGTGTGGGACCTTATCAAAAGCTTTCTGAAAATCCAAATACACCACATCCACTGGTTCCCCCTTATCTATTCTACAAGCTACATCCTCAAAGAACTCCAGTAGGTTTGTCAAACATGATTTCCCTTTCATAAATCCATGTTGACTCTGCCAAACCCTATTATTATTTTCTAAGTGACCTGTTATCACATCCTTTATAATAGATTCTAGCATTTTCCCTACTACTGATGTTAGGCTAACCGGTCTGTAGTTCTCTGTTTTCTCTCTCCCTCCTTTCTTAAATAGTGGGGTTACATTTGCCACCCTCCAATCTGCAGGAACCATTCCAGAATCTATGGTATTTTGGAAGATGACAACCAGTGCATCCACTATCTCTATAGCCACCTCTTTCAAAACCCTGGGATGTCGATCATCAGGTCCTTGGGATTTATCGACTTTCAGTCCCATTAATTTCTCTAATACTATTTTTTCACTAACACTAATTTCCTTCAGTTCCTTATTCTCGCCAGACCCTTGGTTCTCAAGTATTTCTGGGAGGTTTTTTGTGTCTTCTTCCGTGAAGACAGACACAAAGTATTTGTTTAATTTCTCTGCCATTTCCTTATTCCCCATTATAAATTCTCCTGTCTCTGTCTGTAAGGGACCCACATTTGCCTTCACCAGTCTTTTCCTTTTCCTATAGAAGCTTTTACAGTCCGTTTTTATGTTTCTCGCTAGTTTACTCTCATATTCTATTTTCCCTCTTTATCAATTTCTTGGTCCTCCTTTGCTGAATTCTAAAATGCTCCCAATCCTCAGGCTTACTGCTTTTTCTGGCAACTTTATCTGCCTCTTCCTTTGATTTAATACTATCTTTAATTTCTCTTGTTAGCCACGGTTGGACCACTTTTCATATTGGGTTTTTGTGCCTTAAAAGGAATATATATTTGTTGCAAATTATGTATTAATTCTTTAAATGCCAGCCATTGCCTGTCTACCGTCATACCTTTTAATGTAGTTCCCCAATCAACCACAGCCAATTTGCGCCTCATACCTTCGTAGTTTCCTTTGTTTAGATTTAAGACCCTAGTTTCGGATTGAACTACATCACTTTCAAACTTAATGAAGAATTCTATCATATTCTGGTCACTCTTTCCTAAAGGCTCCTTTACAACAAGATTATTAATTAACCCTGTCTCATTGCACAATACTAGATCTAAAATAGCCTGTTCCCTAGTTGGTTCCTCAACATACTGATCTAGAAAACCATCTCGTCTACATTCCAGGAATTTGTCCTCCACAGTATTAGTGCTAATTTGGTTTGCCCAATCTATATGTAGATTAAAGCCCCCCATGATTACTGTATTACCCTTGTTCCATGTACTTCTAATTTCCTGCTTTATACCGTGCCCTACATTACCATTACTGTTTGGTGGCCTATAAACAACTCCCACCAATGTTTTCTGCCCCTTGCTGTTTCTTAGCTCCACCCAGACTGATTCTACATCTTGATCTTTTGAGCCAAGATCCTTTCTCACAATTGTACTGATCTCATCCTTTATTAACAGCGCTACCCCATCTCCTTTAACTTTTTGCCTGTCCTTCCTAAATGTCGAATATCCTTGAATATTCAGTTCACAGCCTTGGTCACCCTGCAGCCACGTCTCTGTAATGGCAATTAGATCAGACCCATTTACTGCTATTTGTGCCATCAATTCATCTACCTTGTTGCGAATGCTGCGTGCATTCAGATATTCTCTTACTCTTAATGTATTTATAAAACATCTTTGGGTTTTCCTTGATTTTACTTGTCAGTATTTTTTCATGCCCTCTCTTTGCTTTCCTAATTTCCTTTTTAATTTCATCCCTGCACTTTCTATACTCCTCTAGGCTTTCTGCAGTATTGAGCTCTCGGTGTCTGACATAAGCTTTCCTTTCTTGCCCTATCTTGCCCTGTATGCTCCTTGTCATCCAGGGGGCTCTAGATTTGGCAGCCCCTCCCTTGTTCTTTGTGGGAACATGTTTACTCTGAACCCCTTGAATCTCCCCCTTGAATGCCTCCCACTGCTCTGACACTGATTTACCTTCAAGTAGCTGTTTCCAGTCCACTTTTGCTAAATCACTTCTCAGCTTAGTAAAATTGGCCTTTCCCCAATTGAGAACTTTTACTCCTGTTCTATCTCTGTCCTTTTCCATAACTATGCTAAAACTAACTGTATTATGATCACTCCCACCAAAATACTCTCCCATTGATACTCCTTCCACCTGCCCAGCCTCATTCCCCTCAATTATCTCCCCCCTTTCTAAAATGTTTTATTATCTTTTTTGATCTTTTCACCTCATGTCCCGCCCACCTTGTTAGTCTCCCTGGTAAATTCTGAGTAAAGTAACCATTCGATATTTCTGCCATTTCATTGTCCTTGCCTATGACTTTATCTTGTGTATCCCTTAGTGTCCCTATCCCTTGCTTTGTAGACACTCTCATTCACTGTTTTATGTACCGAGGACTATATTAAAGGCTATGATTCACTGCTTTATGTACCGAGGTGTATACTAAAGGCTATTTTTCACTGTTTATGTACTAAGGAATATATTAAAGCCTATCATTCAATGTTTTATGTACCCACGAGTATACTGAAGCCCGTCAGTCACATGTTTTTGCACCGAGGTGCATACTAAAGCTTAGCATTTACTGTTTAATGTACTGAGGAATATACTAATATCTATCATTCACTGTTTTCTGTATCATGTACTGAAGCCTATCATTCACTGTTTTCTGTATCATGTACTGAAGCCTATCATTCACTGTTTTATGTACCGGAGAGTATAATAAAGCCTAACATTTTCTTTTTTATGTATTCAGGAATATATTAAAGTCTATTATTCACTATTTTATGTACAGAGTATGCTAAAGCCCATCATTCACTGTTTTATATACCGATGAGTATACTAACAGCTATCATTCAATGGTTTAGGTCACGAGGAGTATACTAAAGCCCGCCATTCACTGTTTTATGTACTAAGTGTGTACTAAAGACTATGGGCTATAAATTGGGCCGTGTAGCACTTGTTGTGTAGGCACTAAGGGAATTCCTAAGGACCCAAAATGGCGTCTGCGATGCGCGCACACTTCCGGCTTGACATGTGCCGGACGCCATCTTGGTAAAGACGTTAGCGCATGCGCAGATAACGAACGCTGGCATCATGTTAAATAGGGAGAATACGTTTTAGATCAGCGTGCAACACTGATTTAAAGGGACAGATGCGATTTTGGAACTCCGCGCTCCAGATAATGCACTGTCTTAACTTCGCACTGGTAAACAGCATAGAGGACCCCCCACCAGCGCTATTTAAAGGGATCTTGCAGGATTTACAGGTTAGTTGCTGGATTATTGCTTCTGGCTCCTGATGCATTTATACCTGTTTTTGGAGGTCTCCTATATTTGAACACTAGGACCAGGGGACATAGCCTCAAAATTAGAGCCAGGACTTTCAGGAGTGAAGTTAGGAAACATTTCTACACTCAAAGGATGGTAGAAGTTTGGAACTCTCTTCCACAAATAGCAGTTGATGCTAGCTCAATTGCTAATATTAAATCTGAGATCAATAGATTTTTGTTAACCAAAGGTATTAAGGGATATGGGGCTATGGAGTTAGATCACAGATCAGCCATGATCTCAGTGAATGGCGGAGCAGGATGAGGGGCTAAATGGCCTACTCCTGTCCCTATCTTCCTATGTTGCTATAATAAAGTTTCAATACTCTACAGGGAGTGGGCCGGCTCGCTGACAGGCAACAGCAAGGGCACTGGTGGAGGGGCAGGGGTGGGGCAGGAATGCTGTCACCCTGAGAGAGGACGGCAGGTTCAGGTTCCATGGAGCCACTGCCACTCGCTGCCTCCTGTGATGCGCCATCTTCTCCTGCAAGAAAGCGGGACGTGTGTCGTTGAGTGTCCTGCAAGATGTTTGGATGATGTGGCTGTCATGGTTGAATAGCTGCCAGTGTGTGTGACCTGTGAGTTGTGGGTGTGCGTCTTGCAACACTGGTAATGTGTGAGGGTGAGGGGAAGCATCTGATTGGAAGAGTTGAGTACTGATGGAAAGAGTTTGTTGGTATGTGGGTGATGGGGGTGTAGTGTGTGGAGCAGTTGGTGGGAGACGCCACTCGACAGTTGACCTCAGTCACCTTGACCACTCATGTCAAAGCATTGAACTTCTTCCTGCACTGCATCCATGTTCACGATGCTGTGCTCCTGGCATTGACCTCATCCGCTATTTCCTCCGACTGCCTCGGGAGCATATGTCTGGAGGGCCTTTTGCCCCTCCTGTGGATATAGGATGTCCCTCCATCTGTCCACCTCTTGCACCAAGGCCTCTAGTCCATCGGTAGAGAACCTTGGTGCATGCTCTCTCACAGGCCTGGTACAAAATCAGATCAGGAGATTGGTGAGGTTTGGTGTGCAGATTGGAGGATGTGGGATTTAGTGGTGCGCAACCTTTATTCAATGTTTTAACATAACTCATCAGTGTGTAAACATAGGGACGGGACCTGCCTCTGTGTTTTACGTGTGCGATGTCTGATCTCCGTTCAGACTCCGTGCTGACCCGTCTCTTAGATTTTGCAAATATCAGAGTCCCGCAAACGTTGAGCAGCCCAGTTGTTGCTCATTAAAAATCCCAGAGTTCCCGCCATCACCGTGCTGCACTGTATCGCAGCACAGATTCACCTCACCATTGACTCCACCACTTCCTGCAGCCACAGTGCACCGTCCCTTTAAGAGGTGCAGGCTGCCTTTAAGAGGTGCTCGTCACTGGCGATATCCGGACCCCCTGCCGGTGAGCAGCCACTCACAGTGCAGGTAGCACTGGCCGGACGCAGCAATCAGATAAATCACCAGGCAGCACGAATGTGAACCTGTGCCCAGTTTTGGAGATTATCCAATATAAACCCCAATTATTTACTGTTTTATGTTCCGTGGAGTATACAAATGTTGTGATTCAATGTTTTATGTACAGGTGAATATACAAAACCCTATCATTCTCCGTGTTATTTACCAAGGAGTACACTAAAACCTCTCATTCACAGTTTTATGTACCAAGGAGTATACTAAAGCCTATTGATCAAATTTTATGAGCTAAGGAATACGTTAATGTCTATCATTCACTTTTTTAGATAGCGAGGAATGTACTGATGTCTATCATTCACAGTTTTATGTACCAAGGAGTATACTAAAGCCATTCAGTCACTCTTTTGTGCGCTGTAGAGAATAATAAATTCTATCATTCACTGCTTTATTTACCGAGGAATATACTAAAGTCTGTCATTCATTGTTTTGTGTACATATCAATATACTAAAGCCTATCATTTATTTTTATATACCGAGGAGTATACTAAAGCCTAGCATTTAGTGTTCTATGTACTGAAGAGTATACTGAAGGCTTTGATTTATTCATTTATGTAATGCGTAATATACAAAAGGAACTGTTTTATGTACTGAAAAGTATACAAAAGCGTATTGATCAATGTTTATGAACTAAAGAGTATATTAAAGTCTAACATGAACCGTTTTAGGTAGTGAGGAATATACTAAAGTCCATCAGTCACTGTCTTATGTAACGATGAGTACACTAAAGCCTATCATTCAAAGTTTTATGTACCGAGAAGTATATTAAAGCCTTTTAGTCACTGTTTTATGTGCCATAGAGTATACTAAATTCTATCATTCACTGTTTCATGTACTGAGGGGCATGGTAAACTCGAACATTCACTGTTTTATGTACTGAGGAATATACTAGAGTCTATCATTCAAAGTTTTATGTGAAAAGGTGTATACTAAAGATTATGATTCACTGATTTATGTTTCAAGGAATGTACTAAAGCCTATTATTCACTGTTTTATCATCGTATCATAGTAGGTACAGCACAGCAGGAGGCCGTTCATTCATTGTTTTATGTACCGAGGGATATACTGAAACCTAACATTCAGTATATTCCTCATAACATTATGTACCATGGAGTACACAAAAGCCTATCATTCATTGTTTTATGTACAGATGAATGTACTAAAGCCTCTGATTCACTGTTTTGTGCACCAAGGCATACATTAAAGGCTATTATTCACTGAGGAATATACAAAAGCCTATCATTCACTGTCCTATGTACCGAGGTGTTTATTAAAGCTTATCATTCACTGTATTATCTAACGAGGAGTATAGAAGGGATGGTATGTTAATCTTTATTGCAAGGGGGTTGGAGTACAAGAGTAAGGGGGTCTTGCTGCAATTAAATAGGGCTCTGGTGAGACCTCACCTGGAGTACTGTGTACAGTTTTGGTCTCCTTATCTAAGGAAGGATATACTTGCCTTAGAGGCGGTGCAACAAAGGTTCACTGGATTGATTCCTGGGATGAAAAGGTTGTCCTATGAGGAGAGATTGAGTAGAATGGACCTACAGAACTCTCTGGAGTTTAGAAGAATGAGAGGTGATCTCATTGAAACATATAAAATTCTTAGCAGCTACCCTGTTAAGCCCTCTGAGAGGTTGTTTCCATGGCTGGAGAGTCTAGAACTAGGGATCATAGTCTCAAGATAAGGGGTCGGCCATTTAGGACTGAGATGAGGAAAAATTTCTTCACTTAAAGGGTTGTGAATCTTTGGAATTCTCTACCCCAGAGGGCTGTGGATGCTCAGTCATTGAGTATATTCAAGGCTGAGATCGATAGATTTTTCAACACTTAGAGAATCAAGGGATGTGGGGATAGGACGGGAAAGTGGAGGCAGAAGATCAGCCATGATGTTATTGAATGGCGGAGCAGACTCGAGGGGCCGAATGGCCTACTCCTGCTCCTATTTCTTATGTTCTTATGTTCCATACAAAAGACCTTCATTCACTGTTTTATGTAAGGAGTATAGTAAGGACTTTAATTCACCGCTCATCAACTAAAGAGTATACAAAAGTCAATCATTCAGAGTTTCATGTACAGACAAGTATACCAAAGCCTAGCAATTAGTGCTCTATCTCCCGAAGAGTTTACTAAAGGCTATGATTTACTCTTTTATGTAACGAGTAATATACAAAAGCCTATCATTCAATGTGTTATATACCGAGGAGAATACAAAATAATTGATTTATATCAATTAGTGTTAATTGTATTCAGGTGATGGGTATCAATTGGGGACTCTCTTGTATCCTTTTCATATGAGAGCTGATCTGGGGGGGGTGTAATGTGGATATCTGTGAATAAAGGTTTGGAAACTACTGAAGACCAGGCTCTGGTATTCTGTCCTTCACCCCCTGGCGATCCAGTTTTAACACAGTAGCAGAGGATCGTCGCCCAAAGGTGGGGGTTGGAAACTACGATTTTTTTTTGGACATAAAAAGCAAAACTTGAAAGCCTGGTGGCCATTGTGGAAAATGGAAGAAAGCAAGTTTCAATTGTCGAGGTTCGATTTCCCTCCAATGTTCTCGGAGTTTGAGCCGTGTGACCAGTGGGAGAACGAGGTTGATGTGTGGGCACGGGTTACTACTCCGCCAAAGAGAAAACAAGGCATGGTCTTGGCATTGTCGCTTCCTGAGTGAAGTAAAATCAGAAGTAAGGTATTTTCTGAGATGGATGCAGATCTTTTGGATAATGATGAAGATTTTACCTTTCGACGAGAATTTCTGGATTAAAATCTGCAGGAAACTTGAGCTGTTAAGTGTCTATGCGGCCTGGTCAGCATTTGATAGATTTCAGAAATGGGATGGTCATTCAGTGGAGGAGAATATCATGGACTTTAACAAACTGTACAAAAGGTTGACAAAGTTCCAATTAGGAATCCCTGGATCGTTACTAGCGTTTAAACTACTGGATTGTGCTGAAGGTGTCTCATATGGACAGGCAACTGGTCCTAACTAGCGTCCAATTCTTAGAAAAGGAGACTCTGTTTGATCAAATTCTGCTGCCTTAAAGAAATTCCTGGGGAAACAGTCATTCCCTTTAGCCTTGGTGGAACAAATGGGGTCTTCCATTGTGTCACAAAGAATAGAAGATTGGATGGTTACCAGGTTTCGAAATGTTCCAGATACTAAACGCGGGCACCAGACCAGGTTTCAAAATTTTCAAGAGTCCGGACGCAGCCGTCAATGTGACGGAAGGATTAGAGATTGGTGATGAAAGCAGGTACAGCAAATCCAGTTATAGCAACAGAAGACAAAACTGGGACAGTAATTACGGGCAAATGAATCCCAGGAATGCCCAAGGAAAAACCAGGAGATGCTTTAGAGGTGACTCTCAGTATCATTATGTGATCACCATTGACCAGAAACTTAACTGGACCAGCCATAAAAACACTGTGGCTACAAGAGCAGGTCAGAGGCTGGGTATTCTGTGGCGAGTGACTCACCTCCTGACTCCCCAAAGCCTTTCCACCATCTACAAGGCACAAGTCAGGAGTGTGATGGAATACTCTCCACTTGCCTGGATGAGTGCAGCTCCAACAACACTCAAGAAGCTCAACACTATCCCGGACAAAGCAGCCCGCTTGATTGGCACCCCATCCACCACCCTAAACATTCACTCCCTTCGCCACCGGCGCACTGTGGCTGCAGTGTGCACCATCCACAGGATGCACTGCAGCAACTTGCCAAGGCTTCTTCGACAGCACCTCCCAAACCCGCGACCTCGACCACCTAGAAGGACAAGAGCAGCAGGCACATGGGAACAACACCACCTGCACGTTCCCCTCCAAGTCACTCACCATCCCAACTTGGAAATATATCGCCGTTCCTTCATCGTCGCTGGGTCAAAATCCTGGAACTCCCTTCCTAACAGCACTGTGGGAGAACCTTCACCACACGGACTGCAGCGGTTCAAGAAAGCAGCTCACCACCACCTTCTCAAGGGGCAATTAGGGATGGGCAATAAATGCCGGCCTCGCCAGCGACGCCCACATCCCATGAACGAAAAAAAAACAAATATTGCAGGGAGGATGTTTCCCCTGGCTGGGGGGGGTCCAGAATGAGGGGTCACAGTCTCAGGATACGAGGTAGGACATTTAGGACTGAGATGAGGAGAAATTTCTTCACTCAGAGGGTGGTGAACCTGTGGAATTCTCTACCACAGAAGGCAGTGGAGGCCAAGTCACTGAATATATTTAAGAAGCAGCGAGATAGATTTCTACACACAAAAGGCATCAAGGGGTATGGAGAGAGCGCGGGAATATGGTATTGAGATAGAGGATCAGCCATGATCATATTGAATGGAGGAGCAGGCTCGAAGGGCCAAATGGCCTACTCCTGCTCCTATTTTCTATGTTTTGCTATGTGACGAATTGCCCAGAGTGCCTTTGAAATGACGCATTGGTTCCAGGGAATGAGATGGGCCAAGTGGAGCAAGTGTCAGTGGGAGACCATTTCGGGAGCAGCGATCATAGTATCACAAAGTTTAGATTAGCTATGGAAAAGGACCTGGACCACTCTAAAGTAAAAATACTCAATTGGAGGAGGGCTAATTTCAATTGGATGAGAACAGCTCAGCCCGGATAAATTGTAGTCAAAGATTGGCAGGAAAAACTGTAATTGAACAGCGGGCGGCCTTTAAGGAGGAGATGGTTCGGGTACAGTCTAGGTACATTCCCACGAGGGGGAAAGGTAGGGCAACTAAAGCCAGAGCTCCCTGGATGAAAAAAAAAGAGATAGAGAGTAAGATGAAACGTAAAAAAGGGAGGGTATGACAGATGTCAGGTTGATAACACAAGTGAGAACCAGGCAGAATATAGAAAGTTCAGAGGGGAAGTGAAAAAGGAAATAAGAGGGGCAAAGAGAGAGTATGAGAATAGACTGGCGGCCAACATAAAAGGGAATCCAGAAGTATTCTATAGACCAGTAAACGGGTAGTAAGAGGAGGGGCGGGGCTGATTAGGGATCATAAAGGAGATCTACTCATGGAGGCAGAGGGGATGGCTGAGGTACTAAATGAGTACTTTGCATCTGTCTTTACCAAGGAAGAAGATGCTGCCACAGTCTCAGTAAAGGAAGATATAGTTGAGATACTGGATGGGCTAAAAATTGATAAAGAAGAGGTACAAGAAAGGCTGGCTGTACTTAAAGTAGATAAGTCACCCGGTCCAGATGGGATGCATCCTAGGTTGCTGAGGGAAGTAAGGATGGAAATTGCGGGGGTACTGGCCATAGTCTTCCAAACATCCTTAGATACAGGGGTGGTGCCAGAGGACTGGAGAATTGCAAATGTTACACCCTTGTTCAAAAAAGGGTGCAAGGATAAACCCAGCAACTACAGGCCGGTCAGTTTAACCTCAGTTGAGAAACGTTTAGAAACGATAATCCAGGACAGAATTAACAGTCACTTGGACGAGTGTGGATTGTTTAGGAAAAGCCAGCACGGATTTGTTAAAGGCAAATCGTGTTTAACTGACCTGATGGAGTTTTTTGATGAGGTAACAGAGAGGGTAGATGAGGGCAATGCGGTTGATGTGTATATGGACTTTCAAAAGGCGTTTGATAAAGTGACACACGGTAGGCTTATCATCAAAATTGCGGCCCATGGAATAAAGGGGGCTGTAGCAACATGGATACAGAATTGGCTCAGTGACAGAAAGCAGAGAGTAGTGGTGAACGGTTGTTTTTCGGACTGGAGGGAGGTGTACAGTGGTGTTCCCCAGGGGTCGGTGCTGGGACCACTGCTTTTCTTGATATATATTAATGACTTGGACTTGGGTGTACAGGGTACAATTTCAAAATTTGCAGATGACACAAAACTTGTAAGTGTAGTAAACAGTGAGGAGGATAGTGATAGACTTCAAGAGGATATAGACAGGCTGGTGGAATGGGCAGACATGTGACAGATGAAATTTAAGGCAGAAAAATGCGAAGTGATACATTTTGGTAGGAAGAACAAGGAGGGGCAAAATAAACTAGAGGGCACAACTCTAAAAGGGGTACAGGAACAGAGAGATCTAGGGGTATATGTGCACAAATCGTTGAAGGTGGCAGGGCAGGTTGAGAAAGTGGTTAAAAAGCATACAGGATCCTGGGCTTTATAAACAGAGGCATAGAGTACAAAAGTATGGAAGTCATGATGAATTTTTTTAAAACACTGGTTCGGCCACAACTGGAGTATTATGTCCAGTTCTTTGCATTGTACTTCAAGAAAGATGCAAAGGCCTTAGAAAGCGTGCAGAAGAGATTTACTGGAATGATTCCAGGGATGAGGGACTTTATTTACACGGATAGACTGGAGAAGCTGGGATTATTCTCCTTGGAACAGAGAAGATTGCGAGGAGATTTGATCGAGGTATTCAAAATCATGAAGGGTCTAGACAGAGTAGATAGAGAGAAACTGTTCCCATTGGCAGAAGGGTCAAGAACCAGAGGACATAGATTTAAGGTGATTGGCAAAAGAATCAAAGGTGACATGAGGAAAAACGTTTTTACACAGCGAGTGGTTAGGATCTGGAATGCACTGCCCGAGGGGGTGGTGGAGGCAGATTCAATCATGGCCTTCAAAAGGGAGGTTAAAGCATATAGAGAATCTACTTATTTTAGGTTTGGAGATGACAACACTTTGAGGTCACTCAGAGTGTGGTAATTCCGTGTAAGATAACTGGAGTAAGCCATTTTATAAGCACGGATGTGGTCTCTCGTGAGATACCTATGCTTTAGGTAAATCTTCCATGAAAAAGGCAAAAATGAAACTTGTCACGGAACACGATGAGGCAATGATTTTACCCAGTCAGGGCGTTATTGTATCCCCTTAATAAAACCTGATGCCTTCTCATCAGTGTATTCGGCAAGTGTTACTGGCATCAGGCGGTAAGGATCAGAGAGAAAAAAACAAATTGTCTTAAAGTTACATCGACAATGTGCCCACCCGACGGTCAATGTTTAAAGATCCTGCTAAAAGATGCAGGTTTAATTGATGAGAGTACGAGGCTAATCGAAGAGATTAGTGAGAACTGTGAAATCTGTGAGGAGTACAGACGGACGCCCCCACGTCCTATTGTAAGTGTTCCATTAGCACGTGACTTTAACGAGGTAGTTGCCATGGATCTAAAGGTATGGGACAAGGACAGAAATGTATTTGTCTTTCATTTTGTTGACCTGGCTATGAGATTTAGTATTTCTACACTAATAAATAGTAAGGAGAAGGAGGTTATTCTCGATAAACTTATGGAAAAATGGGTAGGGACTGGACTTGAGACACTAGCAAAGTTTTTGATCGGTAATGGAGGTGAATTCGCTAACGCGGAGTTCTTCATTTTTAATCATACGTGGGATGTGAGCATCGCTGGCGAGGCCGGCATTTATTGCCCATCCCTAATTGCCCTTGAGAAGGTGGTGGTGAGCCGCCTTCTTGAACCGCTGAAGTCCGTGTGGTGAAGGTTCTCCCACAGTGCTGTTAGGAAGGGAGTTCCAGGATTTTGACCCAGCGACGATGAAGGAACGGCGATATATTTCCAAGTCGGGATGGTGTGTGACTTGGAGGGGAACGTGCAGGTGGTGTTGTTCCTATGTGCCTGCTGCCCTTGTCCTTCTAGGTGGTAGAGGTCGTGGGTTTTGGAGGTGCTGTCGAAGAAGCCTTGACGGGTTGCTGCAGTGCATCCTGTGGATGGTACACACTGCAGCCACAGTGCGCCGGTGGTGAAGGGAGTGAATGTTTAGGGTGGTGGATGGGGTGCCAATCAAGCGGGCTGCTTTGTCCTGGATGGTGTGGAGCTTCTTGAGTGTTGTTGGAGCTGCACTCATCCAGGCAAGTGGAGAGTATTCCATCACACTCCTGACTTGTACCTTGTAGATCATGGAAAGGCTTTGGGGAGTCAGGAGGTGAGTCACTCACCACAGAATACCCAGCCCCTGACCTGCTCTTGTGGCCACAGTATTTATATGGCTGGTCCAGTTAAGTTTCTGGTCAATGGTGACCCCCGGGATGTTGATGGTGGAGGATTCGGCGATGGTAATGCCGTTGAATGTCAAGTGGAGGTGGTTAGATTCTCTCTTGTTGGAGATGGTCATTGTCTGGCACTTGTCTGGCGTGAATGTTACTTGCCACTTATCAGCCCAAGCCTGGATGTTGTCCAGGTCTTGCTGCATGCGGGCACGGACTGCTTCATTATCTGAGGGGTTGCGAATGGAACTGAACACTGTGCAATCGTGAGCAAACATCCCCATTTCTGACCTTCTGATGGAGGGAAGGTCATTGATGAAGCAGCTGAAGATGGTTGGGCCTCAGACACTGCCCTGAGGAACTCCTGCAGCAGTGTCCTGGGGCTGAGATGATTGGCCACCAACAACCACTACCATCTTCCTTTGTGCTAGGTATGACTCCAGCCACTGGAGAGTTTTCCCCCTGATTCCCATTGACTTCAATTTTACCAGGGCTCCTTGGTGCCACACTTGGTCAAATGCTGCCTTGATGTCAAGGGCAGTCACTCTCACCTCACCTCTGGAATTCAGCTCTTTTGACCATGTTTGGACCAAGGCTGTAATGAGGTCTGGAGCCGAGTAGTCCTGGCGGAACCCAAACTGAGCATCGGTGAGCAGGTTATTGGTGAGTAAGTGCTGCTTGATAACACTGTCGACGACACCTTCCATCACTTTGCTGTTGATTGAGAGTAGACTGATGGGGCGGTAATTGGCCGGATTAGATTTGTCCTGCTTTTTGTGGACAGGACATACCTGGGCAATTTTCCTCATTGTTGGGTAGATGCCAGTGTTGTAGCTGTACTGGAACAGCTTGGCTGGAGATATGTTCGGAGATATGTGAGAGAATATGAATATAATTGTCATGAATATAGCAGCTGAGAGCCCTTTTAGCAAAGGTCTTCGTGAACGGAATCATGCCGTGATTGATAACATGGTGAATAAAATTTTGGCTGATTGCACAGAGTGTAAATTGTCACCTGCCCTAGCATGGGCAGTTCATGCAAAGAATTCTCTTCAGATGGTTGGAGGATATAATCCTTACCGACTAGTCTATGGGCACAATCCCAAATTTCCTTCTGTTTTTTGTGATAATCCTCGTGCTCTTGAAGGGACTGCATGTTTTTCTGAGCATTTAAATGCAATGCATGCAGGGAGACAGACTTTTATCAAGGCTGAGGTATCAGAGAAAATTCGTAGAGCACTGAGGCATCGTATTAGACCATCTGAGACAGAGTTCAATTCAGGAGATTTGGTGTACTATAAAAGAGAGGGTCACAGGGAATGGAAAGGCCCTGGTAAGGTAATAGGTCATGATGGTTAGACTGTAATTGTCCAACATGGCAATCAAACTGTTACGGTTCATTCCTCACGATTAATTGGAACTAATTGTAAAATCTCGGACTCTGAGCAGTTGATAGAAGTAAACGGGCACCTCAGATGTTCAAGATTCTTTTGATGAGGTTCCTGAGGTACAGACTGAGGTGGATCATGGGCTGGACAGTGGTAATGTCAGTGATCAATAAACACATGAGAGAGTTATCACATCCACAGAACAATTGCCCAAAGTGGGTACACGGGTGACATATGTTCCAGAAGGGACTAATGAATGGAGGGATGCAACAATTTTGGGACGTGCAGACAAAGCTACTGGTAGGTTTAAATTTTGATTGAATGTTCAGGATGATGGCCATGAAATGAGATCCATGGACTGGCAGAATGGGGTAAAAGAGTGGAGAGTCCGAAAGCAGAGTACAAGTAGTGATAGGGAGTCGAGAAATGAATCTCATGTCAGAATACAATCACAAACTAAAGATGAAAGAGGGAGATCTCGCAGTAGTAATCTCTACAGACATAAAAGTGGAAGTAGAGGGCATAGTTTGACTCGGTCAGACAATGAAACAAAGACCAAAGAACAGTCACATAACAGAACTAGAAGCAGAAGTCCTCATGATTGTGAAGTTTTGGTGACTGCCAATAAACTTGCAGATAAACAAGCAAGAGAGGCAAAATAAAGGGAGTTAGATGGTTGGAAAGAATTTGGAGTTTATTCTGAGGTAACAGGTTAGAGTCAACCAGTTTTGTCGTATAGATGGGATTTAGTGAAAAAGTCCTTGCAGATGGGACGTATAAGACTAAAGCGAGGTTTGGTAGCCAGGGGTTTTGAAGAGAAACTGGGTGATCCAGATGTTCGAGTGGATTCTCCCACTGCTGGAAAGGTAATCTTAAAAATCTTCTTGGCTCTTTTGGCAATGTACTGATGGGAGTGAAGGCCAATTGACATAAAAGCTGCATTTCTGCAGGGCGATACTTTTTAGAGAGAAGTGTTTCTGAAACCGCCTAAAGAGGCAGCAGATGTGGAAGGACAACTATGGAAACTAAACAAATGCGTCTGTGGTCCGAATGATGCTTCCAAGGTGTGGTATTTTTGGGTGAGATCTGTTTCAACTGAAATCAGATCCTGCAATGTTTTATTGGTACCATAACGGAAAACTTTCAGGTATCTTCATGATGCATGTTGACTATTTCTTATTGGGAGGTACTGCAGAATTTAAGAAATTCGTCATTAATAAGATTAGAGTAGAATTTAAAATTGGGAGTCAGGCCTGTGGGGCTTTTAAATCTATTGGTTTAGATATTACGCAGAGTGGGTCTGGTGTAACTTTAAATCAACAGTCCTATTGAGAGAGTGTTACTCCCGTCCCGGTGAATTGGACCAGGTCATCACAGAAAGGTGATGTTATCTCTAAAGAAGAGACAGAGCAATTACGAAGTTTGATTGGTCAGTTGAACTGGTTGTGCTCTCAGACTAGACCAGATGCAGGTTTTGATGTGTTGGTGTTAAATCCTTCAATGAAACTCCACATAGTAGAGAATGTTTTATAATAAAACATTATGAAAATTAAATAGAGATAAATGCGAACTTAAGTTCCCATCCTTTGGTGACCCAAAGAAAATGAAGCGAGTTATCTTTAGAGCGATGCTTCACATGCTAATCTTCCTGATGGGTATTCTAGTGCAGCTGGTTCCATAGTGTTTCTTATGGGTGAGAATGGGAATTGTTGTCCTTTAGATTGGGGAGCTAAGAAAATAAAAAGGGTTGTTGAAAGTACTCTGGCTGCTGTAACACTGGCTCTCGTCGACGCACTGGATATGGGATTCTATTTGGCAAATATCTTGAGTGACATCCCGTACAATGGGAGTACTGAAGATAAGTTACCCATTGAATGTTATGTAGACAATCGGTCACTGTGGGATAATGTTCACACTACGAAAAATGTGAGTGAGAAAAGATTACTGACTGAGCTCACTGGCTCGAAACAAATGCTGGAGAGAAAGGAAATCTCTAAAATTAAATGGGTGGATTCAAGCCATCAACTGTCAGACTGTTTTACTAAAAGAATTACATGTATGAAGAAATTATTCGGGGTCCTGGAGAAGGGTCACCTCACAATGTGATGGTGTGAATAGTATAAGTTGTACAGAGTATGGAAGTTTTTGATTTTTGAAATTTTTGTTTGTATTGTGTATATAAAGTTTAATTTTTTTATTTAAAAAGGGAGAGGGAAGGGAATCTGTTCGGTGTGTGATTTATATCAATGAGTGTTAATTGTGTTCAGGTCCTGGGTATCGATTGGGGACTTTCTTGTCTCCTTTTTATAGGAGAGTTTATCTCGGGTGTGGTGTGTGTGTCAGGGGAATCTCTGTGAATAAAGACTTAGAAACAGCCAAAGACCAGGCTCCAGTATTCTATCCTTTACCACATGGCTATCTGATTATAACATTTTGTACCGAAGAGTATACTAAAGCCTATGATTCACAGGTTTTAGTACACTCGTTAGTAAATAAAACAATCATTCAAATTTTTATGTACTGAGGAATATTCTAAAGCCTGTGGTTCACTGTTTTATGTACCGAGGAATATATAAAAACCTCTCTTTCACTGTTTTTTGTACCGATAAGTATAATAAAGCCTATCAATCACAGATTTATGTACACAGGAATATACTAAAACCTATGGTTCACTCTTCTACGTGCCATGGAGTCGACTAAATTCAACCATTCACTGTTTCATGTACCAAGGGATATACTAAGGTCTATCGTTCAAAGTTTTATGTACCGAGGAATATACCCAAGCCTGTCATTCACTGTTTTATGTACCGAGTATACTAAAGCACGTTAATCAATGTTTATGAACTAAAGAATATATTAAAGTCTATCATTAACTGTCTTATGTAATGAGGAATAAACTAAAGTCTTTCATGCACTGTTTTATGTACACAGGAGTATTCTAAAACTGACTATTCACATTTTTATGTTCCAGGGAATATACTAAAGTCTGTCATTCACTGTTTTCTGTACTGTGGAGTACACTAAATCATATCTATCACTGTATTTGTACTGAGGTGTATACTAAAGTCTATGATTCATTGCTTTATGTACAGATGAATAAGCTAAAACCTATCATTCTCCATTTTATGTAACAAGTAATATACAAAAGCCTATCATTCTCCATATTTTGTACCGAGGAGTATTCAAAATCCTCTGATTCACTGATTTGGATACTGAGAAGTTTACTGAAGCCTATCAATCACAGATTTATGTACACAGGAATATACTAAAACCTATGGTTCACTGTTTTATGTAGGATGAATATAATAGTCTATCATTCACTGTTTTCTGTAACAAGGAATATAATAATTCCTATCATTTGAAGTTTTATGTACCATGGAATATACTAAATTCCATCAATCACTGTTTGATGTGACAAGGAGTATACTAAAGTCTATTGATCAAATTTTATGAACTAATCCTGCTCACAAAAGGGCAGGATTGGGTACTAAATATTCCTGGATACAAGGTGGGAAGGAAAGAAAGGAGGAGGGGGGTGGGTGGCAGTATTGATTAAAGAGAATATTACAGGGCTGGAGAGAAAGGATATCCTGGAGGGGTCAAGGACAGACTCTATTTGGTTAGAATTAATAAATAAAAGAGGTGCCATTACACTACTGGGTGTATTCTATTGGCCACCAACTAGTGGGAAGGATATAGAGGAGCAAATTTACAGAGAGGTGGAAGAACTATAGAGTAGTGATAATGGGAGACTTCAACTATCCGAATATAGACTGGGATAGTAATAGTGTAAAGGGCAGAGAGGGGGAGGAATTTCTGAAGCGTGTTCAGGAGAACTTTCTTGATCAGTATGTTTCCGGCCAATGAGGAAGGAGCATTGCTGGATCTGGTTCTGGGGAATGAGGTGGGTCAAGTGGAGCAAGTGGCAGTGGGGGAACATTTAGGGAACAGTGATCATAGTATCATAAGATTTAGATTAGTTATGGAAATGGACAAGGAGCAATCTAGAGTAAAAATACTTAATCGGAGGAGGCCCAATTTCAGTGGGTTGAGAACGGATCTGGCCCGGATAAATTGGAATCAAAGATTGGCAGGCAAAACTGTAATTGAACAGTGGGCGGCCTTTAAGGAGGAGATGGTTTGGGTACAGTCTAGGGACATTCCCACGAGGGAGAAAGGAGGGCAACTAAAGCCAGAGCTCCCTGGATGACAAAAGAGATAGAGAGTGAGATGAAGCAGAAAAAGCGGGGCGTGTGACAGATGTCAGGTTGATAATACAAGGGAGAACCAGACTGAATATAGAAAGTACAGAGGGGAAGTGAAAAACGAAATACGAGGGACAAAGAGAGAGTATGAGAATAGACTGGCGGCCAACATAAAAGGAATCCAAAAGTCGTCTTTAGGCATGTAAACAGTAAACGGGTAGTAAGAGGAGGGGTGGGGCCAATTAGGGACCAAATAGGAGCTCTGTTCATGGAGGCAGAGGGCATGGCTGAGGTACTAAATGAGTACTTTGCATCTGTCTTTACCAAGGAAGAAGATGCTGCTGAAGTCACAGTAAAAGAGGAGGTAGTTGAGATACTGGATGGGTTAAAAATTGATAAAGAGGAGGTACTAGAAAGGCTGGCTATACTTAAAGTAGATAAGTTATCCAATCCGGATGGGATACATCCTCGGTTGCTGAGGGAAGTAAGGGTGGAAATTGCGGAGGTACTGGCCATAATCTTCCAAACATCCATGGATACGGGGGTGGTGCCAGAGGACTGGAGAATTGCAAATGTTACAACCTTGTTCAAAAAAAGGTGTAAGGATAAACCCAGCAACTACAGGCCAGTCAGTTTAACCTCGGTGGTGGGGATGTTTTTAGAAATGATAATCCAGGACAAAATGAATAGTAATTTGGACAAGTGTGGATTAATAAAGGAATGCCAGCATGGATTTGTTAAAGGCAAATTGTGTTCAACTAACTTGATAGAGTTTTTTGATGAGGTAACGGAGAGGGCATTGAGGGCAATGTGGTTGATCTGGTGTATATGGACTTTCAAAAGGCATTTGATAAAGTGTTGCATGAAAGGCTTGTCTGCAAAGTTGAAGCCCATGGAATAAAGGGGGCAGTGGCAGCATGGATATGAAATTGGCTAAGTGACAGGAAACAGAGAGTAGTGGTGAACGGTTGTTTTTCGGACTGGAGGGAGGTGTACAGTGGTGTTCCCCAGGGGTCGGTGCTGGGACCACTGCTTTTCTTGATATATATTAATGACTTGGACTTGGGTGTACAGGGCACAATTTTAAAATTTGCAGATGACACAAAACTTGGAAGTGTAGTCAACAGTGAGGAGGATAGTGATAGACTTCAAGAGGATATAGACAGGCTGGTGGAATGGCAGATGTACACGTGGCAGAGGAAATTTAAGGCAGAAAAATGCAAAGTGATACATTTCGGTAGGAAGAACGAGGAGAGGCAATATAAACTAGAGGGTGCACTTCTAAAAGGGATACAGGAACAGAGAGATCTGGGGGTATATGTGCACAAATCATTGAAGGTGTCAGGGCAGGTTGAGAAAGTAGTTAAAAAAGGATATGGGATCCTGGGCTTTATAAATAGAAGCACAGAGTACAAAAACAAGGAAGTCATGATGAACCTTTATAAAACACTGGTTCAAACACAACTGGAGTATTGTGTCCAGTTCTGGGCACCGCACTTTAGGAAAGATGTGAAGGCCTTAGAGAGGGTGCAGAAGAGATTTACTAGAATGATTCCAGGGATGAGGGACTTTAATTACGTGGATAGACTGGAGAATCTGGGATTGTTCTCCTTGGAACAGAGAAGGTTGAGAGGAGATTTGATCGAGGTATTCAAAATCATGAAGGTTCTAGACAGAGTAGAGAGAGAGAAACTGTTCCCATTGGTGGAAGGATCAAGAACCAGAGGACATAGATTTAAGGTGATTGGCAAAAGAACCAAAGGTGACATGAGGAAAAACATTTTTACTCAGCGAGTGGTTATGATCTGGAATGCACTGCCCGAGGGGGTGGTGGAGGCAGATTCAATCACAGCCTTCAAAAAGGAACTGGATAAGCACTTGAAAGAAAACAAATTTCAGGGCTACGGGAAAAGGGCGGGGAGTGGGACTAACTGGATTGCTCTTGCACAGAGCTGGCGCGGACTCGATGGGCCGAATGGCCTCCTTCTGTGCTGTAACCTTTCTATGATTCTGTTCTATGATTGTTTTATGTACCGAGGAATATAATGAATTTTTGCATTCACTGTTTGATGTATCGACAACTATACTAAAGTTTATCATGTACTGTTTTCTGTACCAAGCAATACACTCTTTTATGTGCCATGCAGTATACTGAAGCCTTTCATTCACTGTTTTTTGGCCCGAAGAATATACTAAAGTCTATCATTCATTGTTTTCTATATCGAAGAATATACTACAACCTGTCATTCACTGCTTTACATACCAAGGAATATACTAAACTCCATCAATCACTGTTCCATGTACCGAGGATTACAATAAAGCCTGTCAATCATTGTTTCAGTACTGAGAAGTATACCAAAGCCTATCAACCACTGTTTTATGTGCCGAGGAATATACTAATCTATCATTCACTCTTTTATGTAATGAGGAGAGTGCTAAAATCGATCATTCACAGTTTATGAACTAAGGTATATGATGAATTCGCTGCTTTATATACCAAGGGGTGTACTAAAGCCTTTCGTTCACTACTTTATGTACTGAGAGGTGTACTAAATCCTTTCATTCACTCTTTTATGTACTGAGGAATATACTAAAATCCATTTACGTGGGCATATACCTAAGCCTATGATTCACTGTTTTATGTAACAAGGCTCATACTAAAGCCTATCAATCAATGTTTATAAAAGCAGGAATCTATTGAAGTTTATGATTCACTGTTTTGTGTACTGAGGAGTATACTAAATCCGACTCTTCACTGTTTTATGTACTGAGAGGTATACTAAGGCCTATCATTCACCCTTTTCTGTACCCAGGAGCATACCAAAGACTAAGATTCACGCTTTTATGCACCGAGGAGTATACTAAAGCCTATCATTCTCTATTTTATGTTCCGAGGGGTATACTAAAGCTTATCGTTCGTGCATTACAATATTGACTACACTTCAAAAGGATTTCATTGTCTGCAAAGCACTCTGGGTCGTCCTGAGGTCATGAAAGGCGAGTCCTTTTTATCCTTCACTGTTTTATGTACCGAGGAGTATACTAAAGCCTATGATTCACTGTTTTATGTACCGAGGAGTATACTAAAGCCTATCATTCACTGTTTTATGTACCGAGGAGTATACTAAAGCCTATCATTCACTGTTTTATGTACTTTGCTCAAATTTAGCTCCCAATTACTGGAAGTCTCTGCCATCAGGACTCCGCTGGACTCCACTCGACTCCACTGTAAGGCTCAGCTGCTGTGACTCTGATCTGCCATTCAGTTGCTTTAGTTTTAAGGTAACCTTTTTCTGGTTTACAGCCCATCCCCCACCGCTGCACTCTGACCGTCCTACCGGCCGAAAGGTTTTTCACTTTATTTTGCTACAGTGTGATTCCTGGCCAGAAATTCACTCTCCTGGGCTGCAGTCCATTTCTCCATCACTCCTGGATCTTCGAGCGACCTCCAACTTCACCATCATCTTCTGCCCCACAATCAATTCCCCACGCCTTCTGGCTCTTCATTCCCATGGAAATACCTCCAGCAGTGCGTCCTCTGACACACTGCTCATCAAATAGCTGCTGGACTCACTCACCCTCCACACCTGTCTCTGAACCTGGACATCAGTTCGTTGATGCTCCAAGCTGACTCCACCCGATCTACATCAACTTTCTCCCCCCACTGGACCTGTGACTTTAACTTTGGACTCCCTCCTATTGTCTCCCCTCTATTCCCTAGTTATTACCAGGACATATCTATCCTAATCTACATAACCACGCCTATGTAGAATCATAGAAAATTTACGGCACAGAAGGAGGCCATTCGGCCCATTGTGTCCGCGCTGGCCAAAAATGAGCCACCAGCCTAATCCCACTTTCCAGCACTTGGTCTGTAGCCCTGTGGGTTTCGGCACTTCAGGTGCACATCCAGGTACTTGTTAAATGAGTTGAGGGTTTCTGCCTCTCCCACCCTCTCAGGCAGTGAGTTCCAGACCCCACCACCCTCTGGGTGAAAAAATCTTTCCTCAGCTCCCCTCTAATCCTTCTACCAATCACTTTAAACCTTTGCCCCCTGGGTTATTGACCACTCCGCTAAGGGAAATAGGTCCTTCCTATCCACTCTATCGAGGCCCCTCATAATACGCCTCAATTAAATCTCCCCTCAGCCTCCTCTGTTCCAAAAAAATCAACCCCAGAGTATCCAAATTTTCCTCATAGATAAAATTCTCCAGTCTTGGCAACATCCTCGTAAATCTCCTCTGTACCCTCTCTAGTGCAATCACATCCTTCCTGTAATGTGGTGACCAGAACTGTACACAGTACTCAAGCTGTGGCCTAACCAGTGTTTTATACAGTTCCAGCATAACCTCCCTGCTCTTATATTCTGCGCCTCGGCTAATAAAGGAAAGTATCCCATATGCCATCTTAACCAACTTATCTACCTGTCCTGCTACCTTCAGGGATCTGTGGACATGCACTCCAAGGTCCCTCACTTCCTCTACACCTCTCAGTATCCTCCCATTTATTGTGTACTCTCTTGCCTTGTTTGTCCTCCCCAAATACATTACCTCACACTTCTCCGGATTGATTTCCACTTCTCCTCAGGGCTATTTTTGCCAATTTGATTTGTCCAATCTATGTGAAAGTTAAAATCGCCCATGATTATTGCATTACCTTTTTTACAAGCCCCCCCTTATTTCCTGATTTATATTTTGCCCTACAGTGTAGCTACTGTTAGGGGGCCTATATACTACTCCCACCAGTGATTTCTTTCCCTTGCTATTTCTTACCTCCACCCAAATTGATTCGACATCTTGATCTTCTGAGCCAAGACCATTTCTCACTATTATACCAATTTCATCCTTTATTAAGTGGATAGGGAGGAACTATTTCCCTTAGCAGAGGGGTCAGTGACCAGGGAGCGTAGATTTAAAGTAATTGGTAGAAGGATTAGAGGGGAGCTGAGGATGGTGGGAGTCTGGAACTCACTGCCTGAAAGGGTGGGAGAGGCAGAAACCCTCAACTCATTTAATAAGTACCTGGATGCGCACCTGAAGAGCCGTGACCTGCAGGGCTAAGGACCAAGTGATGGAAAGTGGGATTAAGTTGGATGGCTCTTTTTCGGCCGGCATGGACACGATGGGCCGAATGGCCTCCTTCTGTGCCATAACTTTCTATGATTCCATGATCTGGAATGTGCTGCCTGAAAGGGCGGTGGAAGCAGATTCAATAATAACTTTCAAAAGGGAATTGGATAAAACTTGAAGGGGAAAAATTCACAGGGCTATGGGGAAAGAGCAGGGGAATGGGACTAATTGGATAGATCTTTCCAAGAGCCAGCACAGGCAGGATGGGCGGAATAGCCTCCTTCTGTGCTGTATCATTCTATGGGTCCAGCTCTCCTCTGCCAAAACTACTCACTATTCCAGGTTCATCCTGGAATGCGAAGATAACCCCCGGCTTCTCTTCACTACAAACTGTCTCCTTAAACCCCTCTCCCCTGCCCCCTCCACCCTCACCTCCAACAAGTGCAAGGAGCTCATGGAATTCTTTGTCACAAAGATTGAGACCATCCGTTCAGCTGCCTCTGCCACTTCCCTCCTTCCCCCAGCCCACCGAGCCAAACTTCCCCTACAGTTCCCCCCTGCCCTAGCCCTGAACTCACATCTTTCTCTAGTTTCTCTCCTATCTCCCCTCACGGCCTCTCCGAGCTCATCCTGTCCATGAGACCCACCTCCTGCTCCCTCAACCCTATTCCCACGAAACCGCTGACCATCCAACTTCCCTTCCTGCCCCCCCCCCGCCATGTTAGTTGATATTGTTAACGGTTTCCTCTCCTCAAGTACTGTCCCCCTCCCCTTCAAATCTGCCACCATCACCCTCTCCTCAAAAACCCACCCTTGACCCCTCTGTCCTTGCAAACAACCGCCCCATCTCCAACCTCCCTTTCCTCTCCAAAATCCTTGAACGTTTTGTCGCCTCCCAAATCTGTGCCCATCTTTCCCGCAACTCCATGTTTGAATCCCTCCAATCAGGTTTCTGCCCCTGCCACAGTACTGAAACGGCCCTAATCAAAGTCACAAATTACATCCTCTGTGACTGTGACCGTGGTAAACTCTCCCTCCTCATCCTTCTCCACCTGTCTGCAGCCTTTGACACATTGACCACACCCTCCTCCTCCATCGCCTCTCCTCCGTCGTCCAGCTGGGTGGGACTGCCCTCGCCTGGTTCCATTCTTATTCTATCCAGTCAGTGCCAGAGAATCTCCTCCAATGGCTTCTCTTCCCACTCCCGCACCGTTACCTCTGGAGTCCCCCCAAGGATCAATCCTTCGCCCTCTCCTATTTCTCATCTACATGCTGCCCCTCGGCGACAACATCCGAAAATACGATGTCAGATTCCACATGCTGACGATGACGACACCCAGCTCTACCTCACCAGCACCTCCCTCGACCCCTCCACTGTCTCTCATTTGTCACATTGCTTGTCCGACATCCAGTACTGGAAATGCAGAAATTTCCTCCAACTAAATATTGGGAAGACGAAGCCATTGTCTTTGGTCCCCACCACAACTCTGTTCCCTCGCCACCGACTCCATCCTCCTCCCTGCCCATGGTGAGGCTGAAACCAGACCGTTCGCAATCTTGGCGTCCCATTTGACCCTGAGCTGAGCTTCCTCTCCATCACCAAGACCGCCTACTTCCACCTCTGTAATATCGCCCGTCTGCGCCCCCTGCCTCAGCTCATCTGCTGTTGAAATCCATGCCTTTGTTACCTCTAGACTGGACTATTTGAAATCCTCTCCTGGCCGGCCTCCCATCTTCCACCCTCCATAATCTTGAGCTCATCCAAAACTCTGCTGCCCGCATCCTAACTTGCACCAAGTCCCGTTCACCCATCACCCCCTGTGCTCGCTGACCTACATTGGCTCCCAGTCCGGCATCGCCTCAATTTTAAAATTCTCATTGTTGTTCTCAAATCCCTCCATCGCCTTGCCCCTCCCTATCTCTGTAACCTCCTCCAGCCCTACAACCCTCCGAGATCTCTGCGCTCCTCCAATTCTGGCCTCTTGCGCATCCCCGATTTTAATCGCTCCACCATTGGCGGCCGTGCCTTCAGCTGCCTGGGCCCTAAGCTCTGGAATTCCCTCCCTAAACCTCTCCACCTCTCTCTCCTCCTTTAAGACGCTCCTTAAAACCTACCTCTTTGACCAAGCTTTTGGTCACCTGTCCTAATATCTCCTTATGTGGCTCGGTGTCAAATTTTGTCTGATAATCGCTCCTGTGAAGCACCTTGGGACATTTTACTACGTTAAAGGCACTGGATAAATGTAAGTTATTGTTGATGTTGAGGAATATACTAGAGTCTATCAATCACTGTTTTACGTACCGAGGAATATACTAAAGCTGCCCATTCCTTGTTTTATGTATCGAGGAGTACATTAAAGACGATCGTTCACTGTTTTATGTACTGAGAAGTATACTAAAGCATATCATTCACTGTTTTATGTACCAAGGAGTATGCTAAGCATATCAGTCACTGTTTTGCGTACCGCGGAATATACTGAAGCCTATTAGTCACTTTTATAAACTGTGTGGTATACTAAAGCCTATCATATTTACTTTACAACAGTGACTACACTTCAAAAGGACTTCATTGGCTGCAAAGCACTTTGGAACATCCTGAGGTCGTGAACGGCGCTATATAAATGCAAGTCTTCCTTTTTATCATTCATTGTTTTATGTACCGAGGAATATACTAAAGCCTGTCATTCACTCTTTTATGTACTGAGGAGTATGCTAATACCCGTCATTCACTGTTTTACGAACATACAAAATTGATGGACAGGAAAAGACCAGCTGGTCCATCCCACACCATGACGGCCGAACCAACTGGCTAAACTCTTCTTGTCGCTCTCCTCTGGACCTCTCCCAAGGCCACTGTATAACCCACCATGTGGGGGGACCAAAACTGGGCCCAGCACTCCAGATACGGTCTGACCAGCGACCCGTATTGTGGCAAGATGGTGTCCTTTGATTTATACTGAGTGGTTCTATTAATACAACCCAATACCCTGTTATCTTTAGTTACAGTTTCTCTTCAGTGACCTGTGTACAATAACACCAAGATCTTTTTCTTGCTCAACCTCTTTCAGTGTTGTTCCCTGCAAATGATTCGTGGATTCAGTGTTGGTCCCACCAACATGCATAATGCTACATTTATCTAAATTAAACACCATTTGCCAACGTGTGACCCATGCCCCGAGCACATCGAAATCTTTTTGGATTTGTTTGCACTCTGCTATCCTCTTAACCCTTGCACAGATTTTGGTGCCATCTGCAAACTTACTGACCATCCTCCCAACACCACTGTCCAGGTCATTAATAAAGACCGGGTACGGTAGCATAGTGGTTATGTTACTGGGCTAGTAATCCAGAGACCTGGACTAAAATCCAGAGTCATGAGTTCAAATCCCGCCACGGCAGCTGGCGAATTTAAATTCAATTAATTAATTAAATTCAATTAATTAAATAAAAATCTGGAATTAAAATACTAGTATCAGTAATGATGGCCATGAAACTACCGGATTGTCGTAAAAACCCATCCGGTTCACTAATGTCCTTTAGGGAAGGAAACCTGCTGCCCTTACCCAGTCTGGCCTATATGTGACTCCAGACCCACAGCAATGTGGTTGATTCTTAATTGCCCTCTGAAATGGCCTAGCAAGCCACTCAGTTGTAAAATCTCGCTACGAAAAGTCATAATAAGAATAAAACCGGACGGACCACCCGGCATCGGACCACTAGGCACCGGACACGACAACGGCAAAACACCAAGCCCAGTCGACCCTGCAAGGTCCTCCTGGGGACTTGTGCCAAAATTGGGAGAGCTGTCCCACAGACGAGTCAAGCAACAGCCTGACATAGCCATACTTACAGAATCATATCTTTCAGCCAACGTCTCAGACTCTTCCATCACCATCCCTGGGTATGTCCTGTCCCACCGGCAGGACAGACCCACCAGAGGTGGCGGTACAGTGATATACAGTCAGGAGGGAGTGGCCCTGGGAGTCCTCAACATTGACTCTGGACCCCATGAAATCTCATGGCATCAGGTCAAACATGGGCAAGGAAACCTCCTGCTGATTACCACCTACCGTCCTCCCTCAGCTGATGAATCAGTCCTCCTCCATGTTGAGCACCACTTGGAGGAAGCACTGAGGGTAGCAAGGGCACAAAATGTACTCTGGGTGGGGGACTTCAATGTCCATCACCAAGAGTGGCTCGGTAGCACCACGACTGGCCGAGTCCTGAAGGACATAGCTGCTAGACTGGGCCTGCGGCAGGTGGTGAGCGAACCAACACGAGGGAAAAACTTACTTGACCTCGTCCTCACCAATCTACCTGTCGCAAATGCATCTGTCCATGACAGTATTGGTAGGAGTGACCACCACACAGTCCTCGTGGAGATGAAGCCCCGTCTTCGCACTGAGGACACCATCCAACGTGTTGTGTGGCACTACCACCGTGCTAAATGGGATAGATTCAGAACGGATCTAGCAGCTCAAAATTGGGCATCCATGAGGCGCTGTGGGCCATCAGCAGCAGCAGAATTGTATTCCACCACAATCTGTAACCTCATGGCCCGGCATATTCCTCACTCTACCATTACCAACAAGCCAGGGGATCAACCCTGGTTCAATGAGGAGTGTAGAAGAGCATGCCAGGAGCAGCACCAGGCGTACCTAAAAATGAGGTGCCAACCTGGTGAAGCTACAACACAGGACTACATGCATGCTAAACAGCGGAAGCAACATGCTATAGACAGAGCTAAGCGATTCCACAACCAACGGATCAGATCAAAGCTCTGCAGTCCTGCCACATCCAGTCATGAATGGTGGTGGACAATTAAACAACTAACGGGAGGAGGAGGCTCTGCAAACATCCCCATTCTCAATGATGGCGGAGTCCAGCACGTGAGTGCAAAAGACAAGGCTGAAGCGTTTGCAACCATCTTCAGCCAGAAGTGCCAAGTGGATGATCCATCTCAGCCTCCTCCCGATATCCCCACCATCACGGAAGCCAGTCTTCGGCCAATTCGATTCACTCCACGTGATATCAAGAAACGGCTGAGTGCACTGGATACAGCAAAAGCTATGGGCCCCGACAACATCCCAGCTGTAGTGCTGAAGACTTGTGCTCCAGAACTAGCTGCACCTCTAGCCAAGCTGTTCCAGTACAGCTACAACACTGGCATCCACCCGACAATGTGGAAAATTGCCCAGGTATGTCCTGTCCACAAAAAGCAGGACAAATCCAATCCAGCCAATTACCGCCCCATCAGTCTACTCTCAATCATCAGCAAAGTGATGGAAGGTGTCGTCGACAGTGCTATCAAGCGGCACTTACTCACCAATAACCTGCTCACCGATGCTCAGTTTGGGTTCCGCCAGGACCACTCGGCTCCAGACCTCATTACAGCCTTGGTCCAAACATGGACAAAAGAGCTGAATTCCAGAGGTGAGGTGAGAGTGACTGCCCTTGACATCAAGGCAGCATTTGACCGAGTGTGGCACCAAGGAGCCCGAGTAAAATTGAAGTCCATGGGAATCGGGGGGAAAACTCTCCAGTGGCTGGAGTCATACCGAGCACAAAGGAAGATGGTAGTGGTTGTTGGAGGCCAATCATCTCAGCCCCAGGGCCTTGCTGCAGGAGTTCCTCAGGGCAGTGTCCGAGGCCCAACCATCTTCAGCTGCTTCATCAATGACCTTCCCTCCATCATAAGGTCAGAAATGGGGATGTTCGCTGATGACTGCACAGTGTTCAGTTCCATTCGCAACCCCTCAGATAATGAAGCAGTCCGAGCCCGCATGCAGCAAGACCTGGACAACATCCAGGCTTGGGCTCATAAGTGGCAAGTAACATTCGCGCCAGATAAGTGCCAGGCAATGACCATCTCCAACAAGAGAAAGTCTAACCACCTCCCCTTGACATTCAACGGCATTACCATCGCCGAATCCCCCACCATCAACATCCTGGGGGTCACCATTGACCAGAAACTGAACTGGACCAGCCATATAAATACTGTGGCTCCGAGAGCAGGTCAGAGGCTGGGTATTCTGCGGCGAGTGACTCACCTCCTGACTCCCCAAAGCCTTTCCACCATCTACAAGGCACAAGTCAGGAGTGTGATGGAATATTCTCCACTTGCCTGGATGAGTGCAGCTCCAACAACACTCAAGAAGCTCGACACCATCCAAGATAAAGCAGCCCGCTTGATTGGCACCCCATCCACCACCCTAAACATTCACTCCCTTCACCACCGGCGCACTGTGGCTGCAGTGTGTACCATCCACAGGATGCAGTGCAGCAACTCGCCAAGGCTTCTTCGACAGCACCTCCCAAACCCGCGACCTCTACCACCTAGAAGGACAAGAGCAGCAGGCGCATGGGAACAACACCACCCGCACGTTCCCCTCCAAGTCACACACCATCCCGACTTGGAAATATATCGCCGTTCCTTCATCGTCGCTGGGTCAAAATCCTGGAACTCCCTTCCTAACAGCACTGTGGGAGAACCGTCACCACACAGACTGCAGCGGTTCAAGAAGGCGGCTCACCACCACCTTCTCGAGGGCAATTAGGGATGGTCAATAAATGCTGGCCTCACCAGCGACGCCCACATCCCGCGAACGAATATAAAAAAATTTTTTTTTAAAAAGTAGCAGGCCCTGGGGCCGATCCCTGGGGGACGCCACTGGTAACATGTCTCCAAACTGAACCACATCCGTTAACTACAACTTTTTGGCGGTGGGATTGGAGCCAATTCCTAATCCAGTTTGTCAAATTTCTACTGATCCCACAAGCCTCTATCTTGTGAAGTAACCTAGTGTGAGGTAACTTATCAAAGGCTTTCTGAAAGTCCAGGTAGACAATTCCTCATGCACTACCCTTGTGATTTCCTCAAAAACCTCTCGCAAATTTATTAGGCACAACCTATTTTTTCAGAAGCCGTGTTGTGCATTTCTATTGGCCCCTTCCTTTTCCCAGTGATTGTAAAGGGCATTTCTTACCATCGCTTTGAGCATCTTCCCAATAAAGGATGTCAGGCTGATAGGCCTGTAGTTCCCCGGCTCTGATTTGTCCCCTTAGGGAGAAATGGGAACTATATGAGCGAGTTTCCAGTCTAAGGGAACTATCCCTGACTCTATTGAACTATTGAAGATACTCACAGAGCACCTGTCCCTTCCCTTTAATCATCCTCGGGTGGATATTATCCGGACCTGGAACCCAATCAATTTTGAGCTTTCCTAACCTATCCTAGAGGACATTACTACCTGTTTTAATATTAATAATGCTATTCAATACTGAGCATCCCTCATCTGGAACATCAGCATCATCTACAGGAGTACAGACTGATGCAAAATAGTCATTTAGCAGCTCTGCCATAACTTGAGAATCAATTTGAATCTGCTGTGCAGTATCCTTCACTGGCCCTTTATGGGTTATACGGACCTTTATGGTCTTCTGACGATTGACATAGCGAAAAAAGGTTTTGCTATTACGGCCATAATTATGCACCATCTTCTTTTCCAGAGATTTCTTGGCTAATCTTATGGCTGTTTTTGTCTTCCTTAATTGCATGCGATACTTTTCCCTGTTCTCCTGCGAGTTAATTGCCGTAAGAATGTAGAATGCCTTCTGTTTCGTTCGAATTTGCCTCTGTACATTCCTCATCAACCATAATGGTTTTGTTTTACCTCGTGCCCTTCTTTTAACCACTGGGACATATATGACTTCATTCTGGTTTTAAATAGAACTCATTGGTCCTCTTGATTGCCTATCTAGTAGAGTTGCCCAGTCAACTTTTGCCAGTTCTTCAGCCATTTTTGTAAAGTTAGTCCTCTTAAAATCTGGGACCAGCATTTGATTGGCTGCGGCCTTGGATTGGTCAATAAGATGAAACCTAATGATATTATGATCACAGCTGTCCAGGTGTTCCCCACATGGAGATTTGATACAGCACGAGGGTCACTGCTAAAAAACACATCGAGAATTTGTTTATCCCAGGTTGCCTCACCAACATGCTATGTAAGGAAACAATCATTTATGGTGTTTACAAAGGTCTCACTCTCCCCGTGACACGAGAGGGTTCATCATCAGACCATTTAATACAAGGAAAGTTGAAGTCTCACATAATGCAAATTGGGCCCAGGCTCGAAGCCGTAGCAATTTGGGAACAAAGTTTGCCATTAGCGAGGGTTACCTGTCCTGGGGTCTATAACAGGTGCCAATCATAAACCTGCGGCCATTGGCTTGGACTAATTGAATCCAAACAGCTTCAACTACTGCTGATGTGTGAACAGCAGGCTGATTGTTTCTGACAAATAAGGCTACACCTCCTCCCTTGTGACCTAGTCTATCTTTCCTGTGATCTGGTATTCGGCCACAATCATTTAAAGCTAGCTATGTCTCAGTAACACCTGTAACATCTGGGTTTTCTAATGCTGCGTAAGATTGTAGTTCCAGCTGTTTATTTGTAAGACTTCTTGCAGTGGATGTCCAAAGGGACTTAGGGGTTCAGGTGCATAGATCATTGAAGTGTCATGAACAGGTGCAGAAAATAATCAATAAGGCTAATGGAATGCTGGCCTTTATATCTGGAGGACTCGAGTACAAGGGGGCAGAAATTATGCTGCAGCTATACAAAACCCTGGTTAGACCGCACCTGGAGTACTGTGAGCAGTTCTGGGCACCGCACCTTCGGAAGGACATATTGGCCTTGGAGGGAGTACAGCGTAGGTTTACTAGAATGATACCCGGACTTCAAGGGTTAAGTTACGAGGAGAGATTACACAAATTGGGGTTGTATTCTCTGGAGTTTCGAAGGTTAAGGGGTGATCTGATTGAAGTTTATAAGATATTAAGGGGAACGGATAGGATGGATAGAGAGAAACTATTTCCGCTGGTTGGGGATTCTAGGAGTAGGGGGCACAGTCTAAAAATTAGAGCCAGACCTTTCAGGAGTGAGATTAGAAAACATTTCTACACACAAAGGGTGGTAGAAGTTTGGAACTCTCTTCCGCAAACGGCAATTGATACTAGCTCAATTGCTAAATTTAAATCTGAGATAGATAGCTTTTTGGCAACCAAAGGTATTAGGGGATATGGGCCAAAGGCAGGTATATGGAGTTAGATCACAGATCAGCCATGATCTTATCAAATGGCGGAGCAGGCACGAGGGGCTGAATGGCCTACTCCTGTTCCTATGTTCCTATTAGCTTAGAAGCATTTTGATGGTTTGTCAGTTAGTTGACTCTGGGCACCATTCCTTTTCTGTGCCTTGCCTTTAGAAAATCTGGGTAGTCTATTAGTGCTACCTACCCCAGTCAAACTACTGGCTGGTTTATCTATTCTAACCCTTGGCTCAACTAGTTTAAAAGCTTCCCAAAGGCTAACTCAAAATTCTCGGTCAACATCTGTGCACCCAGAAAGTTAAGATGGATGCCATCCCTCCTAAAATGCATACCTTGCTGCCGAACAATTGCCCAGTTGTCAATAAAAGTAAGTCTCTCCCTCTTCCAGAGGTCCTCGAGCCACAGGTTGAGTCCGATGATTCAGCTGTCCCTTTCACAAATCCCCATCGCACTGGTAGAAGGCGGGAGACGACCACCTTTACTCCCTTGCCCTTAGGGGCATGAACCAACTTCCTGTAGTTGTCCTGCAAAAGAAAGGACTTTTTATCCATCACATCATTTGTTGCCACATGTAATGTCACGATAGTTCCATGTGTCTCACGTTTCATGAGGTCATCCTCTCTATCGTGAAGATCATTAACTTTGGCTCCTGGACAAAGTGTTACCTCTGCACAGCATGGTGTCGACGTGCCTGACAATGGAGGCCCCGATGACTAGACCCTTGGTCTCCGCCATCTCACTTTCTTTGACTGTGCGTTACTGTTCTGCTATGTTCCAATGAGTATACTAAAGCATTTCATTCACTACTTTATGGACTGAGAGAATACTAAAGCCTATCATTCAATGTTTTATGTACCGAGAAGCATACTAAAGCTTATTATTCGTTGTTATATGTACTGAGGAGTATACCAAAGTAGATCAGTCACTGTTTAACGTACTGAGGAGTATACAAAAGGCTATCAGACAGCCTAAAAGCCCTTCATAAAGCAATTATAGAATTTTAACTATAGACAAAATATCTTAAGTACCTTGAGCAGTGGAGATGTTCAGACTGTATTTTGCTTGATAATTCTTGGTTTTATGTACCACGGAGTATACTAAAGTCTATTAGTCACAGTTTATGTACCGAGGAATATACAAAATTTTTAAACAGTTTTTTAAACTGAATTTTTTGCATCTGTTTTCACTATGGAGAAGGACGATGTAGACATAGAAATACGGCAGGGGGACTGTGATATACTCGAACATATTAACATCGAGCGGGAGGAGGTATTGGCGGTTTTAGCAGGCCTAAAAATGGATAAATCCCCAGGCCCGGACGAAATGTATCCCAGGCTACTGTGTGAGGCAAAGGAGGAGATTGCGGGGGCTCTGACACATATATTCAGAACCTCTCTGGCCACAGGGGATGTGCCAGAGGACTGGAGAACCGCTAATGTAATACCATTATTCAAGAAGGGGAGTAGGGAAAAACCGGGGAACTACAGGCCAGTGAGCCTAACATCAGTGGTAGGAAAATTATTGGAAAAAATTCTGAAGGACAAAATTAGTCTCCACTTGGAGAAGCAAGGATTAATCAGGGATAGTCAACATGGCTTTGTCAAGGGAAGATCATGTCTGACTAATTTGATTGAATTTTTTGAGGGGGTGACTAGGCGTGTGGATGAGGGTAACGCAGTGGATGTGGTATACATGGATTTCAGTAAGGCCTTCGATAAAGTCCCCCACAGGAGACTGGTCAAGAAGGTACGAGCCCATGGAATCCAGGGTGCCTTGGCACTTTGGATACAAAACTGGCTTAGTGGCAGAAGGCAGAGGGTGATGGTCGAAGGTTGTTTTTGTGACTGGAAGCCTGTGGCCAGTGGGGTACCACAGGGATCGGTGCTGGGTCCCTTGCTGTTTGTGGTCTACATTAATGACTTGGATATGAATGTAAAAGGTATGATCAGTAAGTTTGCTGATGATACAAAAATTGGTAGGGTGGTAAATAGCGAGGAGGATAGCCTCAGTCTGCAGGACGATATAGATGGGTTGGTCAGATGGGCGGAACAGTGGCAAATGGAATTTAACCCGGAAAAGTGCGAGGTGATGCACTTTGGAGGGACTAACAAGGCAAGGGAATACACAATGAATGGGAGGACCCTAGGCAAGACAGAGGGTCAGAGGGATCTTGGTGTGCAAGTTCACAGATCCCTGAAGGCAGCGGAACAGGTAGATAAGGTGGTAAAGAAGGCATATGGGATACTTGCCTTTATTAGCCGAGGCATAGAATATAAGAGCAAGGAGGTTATGATGGAGCTGTATAAAACACTGGTTAGGCCACAGCTGGAGTACTGTGTGCAGTTCTGGTCGCCACACTACAGGAAGGATGTGATCGCTTTGGAGAGGGTGCAGAGGAGATTCACCAGGATGTTACCAGGGCTGGAGCGCTTCAGCTATGAAGAGAGACTGGGAAGATTGGGTTTGTTTTCCTTGGAGCAGAGGAGGCTGAGGGGGGACATGATTGAGGTGTACAAAATTATGAGGGGCACAGATAGGATGGATACTAAGGAGCTTTTTCCCTTCGTTGAGGGTTCTATAACAAGGGGACATAGATTCAAGGTAAAAGGCGGGAGGTTTAGAGGGGATTTGAGAAAGAACTTTTTCACCCAGAGGGTGGTTGGAGTCTGGAACTCACTGCCTGAAAGGGTTGTGGAGGCAGGAACCCTCACAACATTCAAGAAGCATTTGGATGAGCACTTGAAATGCCATAGCATACAAGGCTACGGACCAAATGCTGGAATATGGGATTAGAGTAGACAGGGCTGATGGCCGGCGCGGACACGATGGGCCGAAGGGCCTCTATCCGTGCTGTATAACTCTATGACTCTAAACTGTGTGGTATACTACAGCGTACCATATTTACTTTACAACAGTGAGTTCACTTCAAAGAACTTCATTGGCTGCAAAGCACCATGGGACATCCTGAGGTTGTGAACAGCGCTGTATAAATGTACACCTTCCTTTTCATCACTCACTCTCTGATGGACCGAGGAGTATACTAGAGCCCATCACTCACTCTTTGATGTACCGAGGAGTATACTAGAGCCCATCACTCACTCTTTGATGTACCGAGGAGTATACTGGAGCCCATCACTCACTCTTTGATGTACCGTGGAGTATACTAGAGCCCATCACTCACTCTTTGATGTACTGAGTGGTATACCACAGCTCATCACTCACTCTTTGATGTACCGAGGAGTATACTAGAGCCCATCACTCACTCTTTGATGTACTGAGTGGTATACCACAGCTCATCACTCACTCTTTGATGTACCGAGGAGTATACTAGAGCCCATCACTCACTCTTTGATGTACCGAGGAGTACACTAAAGCCTATTATTCAATGTTTTCTGTACTGGGAAATATATTGAAGCCTATCATTTACTATAATTTATTGTTTGATGAACCAAGGAATATACTAAAGCCCATTATTCACTGTTTTATGTACCGAGGAGTACATTAAAGCATTTCATTCACAGTTTTATATACCATGGAGTACACTAAAGCATTTCATTCACTGTTTTATGTACTGAGGAATATACCAAAGCCTGTTACTCACTTATTTTATTCACTGAGGTGTGTACCAAAGCCTATCCATTTATTGATTTATGTACCATGGAGTATACTGAAGCCTATCATTCACTATTTTATGTACTGAGGAGTATGCTAAAGCCTCTCATTCACTGATTGATGCACTGGGGAATATACTAAAGCCTATTACTCACTGTTTTATGTTCCATGGAGTATACTGAAGAAGATCAATCACTGTTTTATGTACTGAGGAGTAAACTGAAGCTTATCTTTCCTACTTTACAACAGTGACTACACTTCAAATGGATTTCATTGGCTGTAATGCACATTGGTACGTCCTGAAGTCGTGAAAGGCACTACGTAAATGCAAGTCTCTCTTTTTATCATTCACTGTTTTATGTACCAAGAAGTATACTAAACATATGAATATGAACATATAAATATAGGAACAGAAACAGGCTGTTCAGCCCCTCAAGCCTGTTCCGCCATTCAATTAGATCATGGCTGACCTGTATCTTAACTCCATTTACCCGCCTTGGTTCCGTAATCCTTAATCCCCTCACCCAACAAAAATCTATCAATCTCAGTTTTGATATTTTCAATTGACCCCCGGCCTCAACAGCTTTTTGGGGGAAGAGTTCCAGATTTCCACTCCCCTTTGTGTGAAGAAATGCTTCCTGACATCACCCCTGGACGGCCGAGCTCTAAGTTTCTTCTGGACTCTCCCACCAGAGGAAATAGTTTCTCTCTATCGACCCTATCAAATCCTTTGATCATCTTAAACCCCTCGATGAGATCACCCCTTAACCTTCGATACTCGAGGGAATACAAGCCTAGTCTGTGCAACCTGTCCTCATAACTTAAATCTTTTAGCCCCGATATTATTCTGGTGAACCTGCGCTGCACCCTCTCCAAAGCCAATATTTCCTTCCTGAGGTGCGGTGCCCAGAACTGAACACAGTCTCCAGATGGGGCCTGACCAGAGTTCTGCCCGCTGTAACATCACTTCCACCAATAATGCCACTGGCACTTCAAATTATTTTTTTCATCTTTCTTTCTCTCTCTCCTCCTTTAAGACACTCCTTAAAACCTACTTCTTTGACCAAGCTTTTGGTCACCTGTCCTAATGTCTCCTTATTTTTTTATTCGTTCATGGAATGTGGGCGTCGCTGGCGAGGTCGGCATTTATTGCCCATCCCTAATTGCCCTTGAGAAGGTGGTGGTGAGCCGCCTTCTTGAACCGCTGCAGTCCGTGTGGTGAAGGTTCTCCCACAGTGCTGTTAGGAAGGGAGTTCCAGGATTTTGACCCAGCGACAATGAAGGAACGGTGATATATTTCCAAGTCAGAATGGTGTGTGACTTGGAGGGGAACGTGCAGGTGGTGTTGTTCCCATGTGCCTGCTGCCCTTGTCCTTCTAGGTGGTAGAGGTCATGGGTTTGGGAGGTGCTGTCGAAGAAGCCTTGGTGAGTTGCTGCAGTGCATCCTATGGATGGTACACACTGCAGCCACAGTGCGCCGGTGGTGAAGGAGTGAATGTTTAGGGTGGTGGATGGGGTGCCAATCAAGCGGGCTGCTTTGTCCTGGATGGTGTCGAGCTTCTTGAGTGTTGTTGGAGCTGCACTCATCCAGGCAAGTGGAGAGTATTCCATCACACTCCTGACTTGTGCCTTGTAGATGGTGGAAAGGCTTTGGGGAGTCAGGAGGTGAGTCACTCACCGCAGAATACCCAGCCTCTGACCTGCTCTTGTAGCCACAGTATTTATGTGGCTGGTCCAGTTAAGTTTCTGGTCAATGGTGACCCCCAGGATGTTGATGGTGGGGGATTCGGCGATGGTAATGCCGTTGAATGTCAAGGGGAGGTGGTTAGACTCTCTCTTGTTGGAGATGGTCATTGCCTGGCGCTTGTCTGGCGCGAATGTTACTTGCCACTTATGAGCCCAAGCCTGGATGTTGTCCAGGTCTTGCTGCAAGCGGGCACGGACTGCTTCATTATTTGAGGGGTTGCGAATGGAACTGAACACTGTGCAATCATCAGCGAACATCCCCATTTCTGACCTTATGATGAAGGGAAAGTCATTGATGAAGCAGCTGAAGATGGTTGGGCCTAGGACACTGCCTAGGCCCAACCATGTGACTCGGTATCAATTTTCTTTGATAATCGCTCCTGTGAGGCACCTTGGGATGTTTTACGGCGTTAAAGACACTATATAAATTCAAGTTGTTGTTGTGTTGTTGTTGTCCACTACCTTTCAGTGATTTCTGTACTTGGATCCCTAAATCTCTGCTCCTCCACAATTCCGAGCTTCTCACCATTTAGAAAATATTCTGATCTCTTTTCGGTTCAAAGTGGATGACCTCACACTTCCCCACATTGAACTCCATCTGCTCCAGTTTTGCCCACTCACTAAATCTTTCAGTGTCCCTTTACAACTTTCTGCTCCCATCTACACTGTTTACTGTGCCACCTAACTTAGTGTCATCAGCAAACTGAGATATACGGCTCTCTATTCCTTCATCCAAGTCATTTATAAATATAGTGAAAAGCTGAGGCCCCAGTACTGATCCATGAGGGTCACCATTAGTCACATCCTGCCAATTGGAGTATGTACCCATTATCCCTACTCTCTGTCTCCTACCTCACAACCAGTTCCCTATTCAAGCCAATAAGTTGCCTCCAGATCCACACGCTTTAATTTTTATTAACAGTCTCTTGGGTGGAACCTTATCGAAAGCCTCTGGGAAATCCATATAAATTACATCCCTTATCTACCGTGCTAGTGACCCCAAAAAACTTAACTAGGTTCGTTCGACATGACTTACCCTTTAAATCGATGCTGCCTCTCTCTGATCAGTTCATGTGTGTCCAAGTGCTCGCTCACTCTGTCCCTAATAACAGATTCTAGTAACTTCCCCACAACTGACGTTAGACTAATAGCCCTTTAATTTCCTGGTTTCTCTTTCCCACCCTTCTTAAATAATGGAGTGACATTGGTAATTTTCCAATCCAAGGAGACAATTCCTGAATCGAGAGTTTGAGAAGATCATGACTGGGGCATCAACAATTTCCTCACCGACTTCTTTTACTACCAAGGGGTGGAAGCCATCAGGTCCCGGGGATTTGTCAATCTTCAGTCTCATTTTCTCCATCACCATTTTTTTTTACTTATATTAAATCCAGTAAGTTCCGCCCCTTGATTTATTGTTAGTTTTCTTTGTATCTCTGGTACTTTATCCTCATCCTCTGCTGTGAAGTAATTATTCAGCAGATCTGCCATTTCCTGATTTCCAATTACAATATCATCTGCGACTGTCTCTAAGGGGCCCACATTACTCTCAGCCACACTCTTTACAAACATACAAACATAGAAAATAGGAGCAGGAGTAGGCCATTCGACCCTTCGAGCCTGCTCCGCCATTCAATATGATCATGGCTGATCCTCTATCTCCCCATACCCCTTGATGCCTTTTGTGTCTAGAAATCTATCTCGCTCCTTCTTAAATATATTCAGTGACTTGGCCTCCACAGCCTTCTGTGGTAGAGAATTCCACAGGTTCACCACCCTCTGAGTGAAGAAATTTCTCCTCATCTCAGTCCGAAATGTCCTACCCCGTATCCTGAGACTGTGACCCCTCATTCTAGACCCCCCAGCCAGGGGAAATATCCTCCCTGCATCCAGTCTGTCTAGCCCTGTCAGAATTTTATATGTTTCAATAAGATCCCCTCTCATTCTTCTAAACTCGAGTGAATACAGGCCGAGTCGACCCAATCTCTTCTCACATGACAGTCCTGCCATCCCAGAAATCAGTCTGGTGAACCTTCACTGCACTCCCTCTATGGCAAGTATATCCTTTCTTAGATAAGGAGACCAAAACTGCACACAATACTCCAGATGTGGTCTCACCAAGGCCCTGTATAACTGCAGTAAGACATCCCTGCTCCTGTACTCAAATCCTCTTGCAGTGAAGGCCAACATACCATTTGCCTTCCTAATTGTGGAAACATAATTACTCTGAACCCTCACTATCTCCCCCTTGAATGCTTCCCAATGCTCTGACACTGATTTACTTTCTTAAAGTCTTGCATCCTTTTCTATTCCTCGGGAATCAGAAGTACAATTCAAAATTTGCAGATGACACCAGATTGGGGGGTGCAGTTAATACTGAGAGAGACTGCGAAAATACAAGAAAACATCGATAAACTTACAGAATGGGTGTGTAATTGGCAAATGAAGTTCGATATCGATAAGTGTGAGGTGGTGCATTTTGGTGGGAAGAATAAGGAGGCCACACACTGCTTGGATAATAAGAGTCTAAATGGGATAGAGGAGCAAAGGGATCTGGGGGAACAGATACACAAATCACTAAAAGTAGCGACGCAGGTTAATAAGGCCATAAAAAAAGCAAATCAAGCACTGGGGTTCATTTCTGGAGGGATAGAATTGAAAAGCAGAGAAGTTATGTTAAACTTGTATAGAACCTTGGTTAGACCACACTTGGAGTATTGTGAACAGTTCTGGTCTCCATATTATAGAAAGGATATAGAGGTACTGGAGAAGGTGCAAAAAAGATTTACTAGGATGATACCAGAACTGAGAGGATATAATTATCAGGAAAGAGTGAACAATCGTGTTTGACTAACTTGATTGAGTTCTTTGATGAAGTAACGGAGAGGGTTGATGAGGGGAGTGCAGTTGATGTTGTGTTTATGGACTTTCAAAAGGTATTTGATAAATTACCACATAATAGACTTGTTAGCAAAATTAAAGCCCATGGGATTGAAGGGACAGTGACAGCGTGGATATAAAATTGGCTAAGGGACAGGAAGCAGAGAGTCGTGGTGAACGGTTGTTTTTCGGACTAGAGGGAAGTTTACAGTGGTGTTCCCCAGGGGTCAGTATTAGGACCACTGCTCTTTTTGATATATATTAATGACCTGGACTTGGGTATAGAGGGTATAATTTCAAAGTTTGCTGATGACACGAAACTCGGAAATGTAGTAAACAATGTGGAGGGTAGTAACAGACTTCAGGAGGACAGAGACAGACTGGTGAAATGGGCAGACACATGGCAGATGAAATTTAATGCAGAGAAGTATGAAGTGATACATTTTGGTAGGAAGAATGAGGAGAGGCAATATAAACTAAATGGTACAATTTAAAGGGGGTGCAGGAACAGAGAGACCTGGGGGTGTACATACAGAAATCTTTGAAGGTGGCAGGACAAGTTGAGAATGTTGTTAAAAAAGCAGATGGGATCCTGGACTTTATTAATAGAGGCACAGAGTACAATAGCAAGGAAGTTATGTTAAAACTCTGGTTAGGCCTCAGCTGGAGTATTGTGGCCAATTCTGGGCACCAAACTTTCGGAAGGATGTGAAGACCTCAGAGAGAGAACAGAGGAGATTTACTAGAATGGTTCCAGGGATGAGGGACTTCAGTTATGTGGAGAGACTGGAGAAGCTGGGGTTGTTCTCCTTAGAACAGAGAAGGTTAAGGGGAGATTTGATAGGGATGTTCAAAATCATGAAGGGTTTTGATAGAGTAAATGAGGAGAAACTGTTTCCAGTGGCAGAAGGGTTGGTAACCAGAGGACACAGATTTAAGGTAATTGGCAAAAGAATCAGAGGCGACATGAGGGTAAAATGTTTACACAGCGAGTTGTTCTGATCTGGAATGCGCTGCCTGAAAGGGCGGTGGAAGCAGATTCAATAATAACTTTCAAAAGAGGAATTTAAAGAAACATTTGAAGGGGAACATTTGCCGGGCTACGGGGAAAGAGCAGGTGAGTGGGTCTCTTGGATAGCTCTTTCAAAGTGCTGACACCAGCACGATGGGCCAAATGGCCTCCTTCTGTGCTGTATCATTCTATGATTCTAGGCTGGGCTCTTTACTCTGGAAAAGAGAAGGCTGGGGGGTGACCTGATGGAGGTCTTTAAGATTATGAAAGGGTTTGATGTTTCCACTTGTTGGGGAGACCGGAACGAGGGGTCATAAATATAAGATAGTCACTAATAAATCCAATCGGGAATTCAGGAGAAACTTCTTTACCCAGAGAGTGGTGAGAATGTGGAACTCACTCCCACAAGGAGTGGTTGAGGTGAATAGTGTAGATACATTTAATGGGAATCTCGATAAACATATGAGGGAGAAAGGAATAGAAGGATATGCTGATAGGGTGAGATGAAGTAGGGAGGGAGGAGGCTCGTGTGGAGCATAAACACCAGCATGGACCAGTTGGGCCGAATGGCCTGTTTCTATGCTGTACATTCTGTGTAATTCCTTGATTCTACCCAGACTGTTTCTGCTGCCTGCTCATCCTTCCTGACACCCCCTCTTTCTAATGCTGCCCTTTTTTAATATTGCTGCCTCCTCCCCTTTTTCCAAATCCCCTGTCCTTTCTAATGACCTTCGAACCTGTTGTAATTCCTGCCCAGTCATGCCCTGCCTGTGTTCAGGTCTCAGTGAGGCCACACTTCATAACCTTTAAGCTGAATTTGTGCTTCTAATTCACTTGTTTTATTCCTTAGGCAATCTGCGGTGGTGCGTAGAGCTCCTCTCCTGCCCTGTGCCCCGATGCTGTTTCTCTCACTTATTTTAACTTATCGTCGCCTTGTCATTTTATCATTTCTGTTGTATTTTTCTTCAGTTATTTTGTTATTATTTCCTATATCTTTTTCTGAACCTGAAGTATTTGTATAACTTTTAACTGTCGAGGATCTGGACTTCACTCTCATCTGTTTTTCTTATCGTTCGGCTATTTTCACTTTTAGTTTTATTTCTATCTGAGCCTCCCCACCTCCCCCACCCTCACTTTATTGGTTTCAGGTCCTTTCCACAGCCCCGTTCATCCTTTCAGCCTGGATCTTGGTTCCCGTCTCTTTCAGGTGCAGCTCGTCCCAGCAGTCCCAGCAGCCCCAGCAGTCCCAGCAGCCCCAGCAGCCCCAGTATTGGTGCCAATATCCCAGCAAATGGAACTCTTCTTTTCCACACCAATCCTTCAGCCTTGCCTTGTCTTTCCTAATCTGTTTGTCCCTAGGCTAATTGGCCCGGGTAATATTCCCGAGATTATTAACCTTGAGATCCTGCCTTTTGATTTAGCTCCTGTCTCCTGGTCCTCCCTCAACAGGACTTCCTCCTTGTTCTTCCCTGTGTCATTTGTCCAGACATGGATCACGACAACTGGATCTTCCCCCCTGCCTTTCTAGGTTTCTTTCCATCCACTTTGAGATATCCCTTACCCTGGCATCAGGTGGGCAACACGCCCTTTGGGACTCTCGGTCGTGGCTGCAGAGAATGCTGTCCATCCCCCTAATTACTGAATCCCTTATAAATATTACATTTCTATTCTGCTCCTTCACGGTGTGCCTGGGTCAGCATTCTGTCAAAACATGGAATGTTAGTCTTTATAACCTGAGGGCTCGAATATAAAGGGGGTGGAATTTATGCTACAGCTGTGCACAGCCCTGGTTAGACCACATCTGGAGTATTATGTTCAGTTCTGGGCACCGCACCTTAGAAAGGATATATTGGCCTTGGAGGGAGTGCAGTGCAGATTCACCAGAATGTTACCAGGCTCCAAGGGTTAAATTGTGAGGAGAGATTCCATAAACTAGACTTGTATTTGCCGGAATATAGAAGTTAAGGGGTGATTTGATCGAGGTTTTTAGGATTTTGAAAGGAATTGATTGGGTCGACAGAGAGAAACTTTTTCTGCTGGTGGGGGAGTCTAGGACAAGGGGACACCGAATCATAGATTCATAGAATGGTTACAGCGCAGAAGGAGGCCATTCGACCCATCCATCCCATGCCGGCTCTTTGTAAGAGCAATCCAGTTAGTCCCATTCCCCTGCTCTTTCCCCGTGGTCCTGCAAATTTTTTCCCTTCAAGTATTTATCCAATTCCTTTTTGAAAGCCACGATTGAATCTGCTTCCACCGCCCTTTCAGGCAGCGCATTCCAGATCAGAACAACTCGCTGCGTAAAAAAGTATTTCCTCATGTCGCCTTTGGTTCCTTAACCTTAAAATCAGAGCCAGGCCATTCAGGAGAGAAGTTAGGAAACCCTTCTTCACACAAAGGGTGGGAGAAGTGTGGAACTCACTCCCACTAAAAGCAGTAGACGTTAGCTCAATTAATAATTTTAAACCTGAGATCGATGGATTTTTGCTAACCGAGGGTATTCAGGGATATGGAGCCAAGGCGGGTGGGTGGAGTTTGGATACAGATCATCCATGATCTCATTGAATGGTAGAACAGGCTCGAGGGGCTGAATGGCCTCCTCCTGTTCAATGTTCCTATGTGTCTGTCCTCCCCGCAGCCTTTCTCCTTATTCTCACAGGTATCAAGTACATCGTACCTGTTGGACGGGACTAGTGTCTGTGGAACCTCCTTCTCGACCTCCCCTTGGTTCCCCTTCCCCTGCTGACTGACGGTCACACTCTCCCCTTCCTGTACCTGTGCTTTCCTCTGAGGTGTGACTGTACTCTGGAAAAAACTACCCAGAAATCCCTCCCGCTCCCTTATGTGTCCAAGTGTCTCTAACTCGCTCTCCAGCTCTGAGCTGGAGCAACACGAAACATTTACTGCAGATGTGACAATCCAGGAAAGTCTCGCTGTCCACACACTGCAGTCACAACACACTGTCTGTCCTGCTGTTACTAGTCTTTCTTTATTAGTTAGTTAGCAGTAATTTATTTCTAGTACTAATAGAATCATTAGAGGCCTAGAATATATTTAGTAGATGGATTTTAGTTTGATTTCAAATGAATTAATAATGAATTGCTCTGAATATTTATTTATTTACTTATTTAAGTTAGTTGATAGATTGGTTTATACTTTGCTAAAATTCCCCGGGCTCTGCCACTCCTCACTCTGCGATTAGTTTCACGTACTTTTTCTCCTTTGTGTTTTCCTCACTGCCAGTTCTCCATCACTTTTCAAAGCCCAAAATTCACTGTTTTATAAACTGAGGAGTATAATATATCAATTACTCACTCTTCTAACTACCGAGGAATATACAAAAGCCTATTATTTAATGTTTTAAAGTCTATCATTCAGAGTATTACATATCGAGGAGTGTGCTGAAGCATACCATTCACTGAATTATGTACCAAAGAATATACTAAAGCCTATCACTCACTGTTTTATGTACCGAGGACTACACTAAAGCCTCTCATTCAGTGTTTTATGTACCAAGGAGAATACTAAAGCCGATCACTCTCTTTTATTTACTGAGGAATATACTAAAGCAAATCATTCTGTGTTTTACGTATCGAGGGTATACTACAGCCTGTCATTCACTGTTTTATATACTGAGGGGCATACAAAGTCTACCATTCACTGCTTTACGTACCAAGGTGTATACTACAATATATCAATCAATGTTTTATGTACCGTGGAGTACATTAGCGCCTATCAGTCAATGTTTTATGTACTAAAGAATGTAATGAAGCCTATCATTCATTGTTTTATGTATCGAGGAATTGGCTATAGCCAATCATTCAACAATTTATTTACCGAGGTGTATACTAAAGCATATCAGTCAATGTTTTATGTACTGAGGAATATCCTAGAGGGTTTCATTCACCGTTTTATGCACTGAGGAGTATACTAACACCAATGATTTAATGTTTTATGTAAGGAGGAGTATACACATCATTCTCGAATTTATGCACCAAGGAATATGCTGAAACAATGCATTTTTGTTTTATGTACTGATGAGTCAGTCAGTATATTCAAGACTGAAATCGATGTATACTTGGACACTAAAGGAATTAAGGGATATGGGGATAGGGCTGGAAAGTGGTGTTGAGGCACAAGAGCAGCCATTGAATGGCGGAGCAGGCTCAGGGGGCAGTATGACCTGGTCCTGCTCCTATTTCTTATATTCTTATGTATACTAAAGCCTATCAGTCAATGTTTTATGTACCAAGGAGTATCTAAAGCTTTTCACTTACTGTTTTATAAACTGAGTGGTATATTAGAGCTTATCATTCACCGTTTTACATACCGATTGGTGTACTAATGCCAATGATTCAATGTTCTAATTACTGAGGAGTATACTGAAGTCTATCATTCACTTTTTTATGTACTGAAGAGTATACTAAAGCCTATCACTCAATGTTTTATAAAAAGAGTGTATACTAAAGCCTATGATTTATGCACCGAGCCATACACTAAGCATATCGGCCATTGTTTTATGTACCGATGAGAATACTAAATGCTACCAGTCACTGTTTTCTGTGCCGAGCAATATACTAAAGCCTATATGTCAATGTTTTATGTACTGGGGAGTGTACAAAGCCTACAATTCATTATTTTATGTACCAAGGTGTAAGCTAAATATATCAATCAATCTTTTATGTACCATGGAGTATACTACCATGGAGTATACTACAGCCTATCAGTCACTGTTTTAGGTACTGAAGACTATAATAAAGCCTATCATTTATTATTTTATGTACCGAGGTGTATACTGAAGTCTATCGTTCTCTGTTTTACCAACCAAGGCGTATGCAAAAGCATATCAGTCAATGTTTTATGTACCAAGGTGTACACTAAAGTCTATCAGTCACTGTTCTATGTACCGATGCATATACTAAAGCGTAGCAGTTCCTGTTTTATGTACTGAGGAGTACACTAAAGAATATCATTGGTTACTAAAGAATATCAATTTATTTTTTTTATTTGTTCATGGGATGTGGGTGTCGCTGGCGAGGCCGGCATTTATTGCCCATCCCTAATTGCCCTTGAGAAGGTGGTGGTGAGTATTATTGAGTATGCTAAAGCCTATCATTCACTCTTTTATCTACAGAGTGTACTAAAACCTGTCATTCACTGTTTTCGTTCCGAGGAGTATACTAAAGCTCATCATTCAATGTTTTACCGAGGGGTATACTAAAGCCTACCATTCACTCTTTTATGTACTGAGGAGTATACTAAAGCCTATCACTCGCTGTTTTATAAACTGAGTGGTATACTAAAGCCTGTCATTCAATGATTTATGCACCGAGGCATATACTAAAGCATATCAGTCACTGTTTTATGTACTGATGAGTGCACTGAGGACAACCATTCACTGTTTTCTGTGCTGAGGAGTATACTAAAGCCTATACATCAATGTTTTATGTACCGAGGATTTACAAAGACTACCAATCACTGTTTTATCTACCAAGTTGTTTATTAAATATATCAAACAATATTTTATGTACCATGGAGTATACTACAGCCTATCAGTCAATATTTTAGGTACTGAAGAATATAATAAAGCCTATCGTTCATTATTTTATGTACCGAGGTGTGTACTGAAGTCTATCATTCTCTGTTTTACCAACCAAGGCATATGCGAAAGCCTATCATTCAATGTTTTATGTACCAAGGAATATACTAAAGCCTATCATTCATTGTTTTATGTACTGAGGAGTATACTAGAGCTTAGCAGTCAATTTGATATGTAATGAGGAGTACACTAAAGCCTATCATTCATTGTTTTATGTACCAAGGAATACAATGAGGTAGAAGATCAGCCATGATCTGATTGAATGGCAGAACAGGCTCGAGGGGCCGTACGGCCTACTCCTGCTCCTATTTCTTATGTTCTTATGTTTTAAAGCCTATCATTCAATGTTTGATGTACAAAGGTGTATACTAAAACATAGCATTCACTGTTATATGTACCGAGGTGTATAATAAAGCCTATTCTTCAATGTTTTATGTACCAATGGGTATACTAAACTCTATCATTCATTGTTTTCCATACATAGTTGTATACTAACACCTATCAAAAAATATTTTGTGTACCATGGAGTATACTACAGCCTATCAGTCAATGTTTTATGACTGAAGAATACACTAAAGCTGATCATTTATTGTTTTATGTACTGAGGGATACACTGAAATGTATCATTCACTGTTTTACGTACCGAGGCGTGCACAGAAGCATATCAGTCAATACTGAGTGATATAGTAATGCCAATCATTCATTGTTTTATAAACTGAGTGGTATACTAAAGCCAAAGGGATTGGGGGTAATATATTAGTGTGGATAGAGGATTGGTTAACAGGCAAAAAACAGAGAGTAGGAATAAACGGGTCATTTTCAGGTTGGCAGGCTGTAACTAGTGGGGTGCTGCAGGGATCAGTGCTTGGGCCTCAGCTATTTACAATCTATATATTAATGACTTAGATGAAGGGACCGAGTGTAATGTATCCAAGTTTGCTGACGATATGAAGCTAGATGGGAAAGTAAGCTGTGAGGAGGACACAAAGAGACTGCAAAGGGATATAGACAGGTTAAGTGAGTGGGCAAGAAGGTGGCAGATGGAGTATAATGTGGGGAAATGTGAGGTTATTCACTTTGGTGGGAAGAATAGAAAAACAGAATATTTTTTAAATGGTGAGAAACTATTAAATGTTGGTGTTCAGAGGGATTTGGGTATCCTTGTACAAGAAACACAAAAAGTTAACATGCAGGTACAGCAAGTAATTAGGAAGGCAAATGGTATGTTGGCCTTTATTGCAAGGGGATTGGAGTACAAGAGTAAGGAAGTCTTGCTGCAATTGTACAGGACTTTGGTGAGACCTCACCTGGAGCACTGCGTATAGTTTTGATCTCCTTATCTAAGGAAGGATATACTTGCCTTAGAGATGGTAAAACGAAGGTTCACTAGATTGATTCCTGGGATGAGAGGGTTGTCCTATGAGGAGAGATTGAGTAGAATGGGCCTATACTCTCTGGAGTTTAGAACATATAAGATGCTGAGGGGGCTTGACAGGGTAGATGCTGAGAGATTGTTTCCCCTGGCTGGAGAGTCTAGAACTAGGAGGCACAGTCTCAGAATAAGGGTTTGGACATTTAGGACTGAGATGAGGAGGAATTTCTTCACTCAGAGGGTTGTGAATCTTTGGAATTCTCTACCCCAGAGGCTGTGGGCGCTGAGTCATTGAGTATATTCAAGGCTGAGATCGATAGATTTTTGGACTCTCGGAGAATCGAGGGATATGGGGATCGGGCGGGAAAGTGGAGTTGAGGTCAAAGATCAGCCATGATCTGATTGAATGGCAGAGCCGGCTCGAGGCCTACTCCTGCTCCTATTTCTTATGTTCTTATGTTCATTCATTGTTTCATGTACTAAGGAGTTTACAAAAGCATAGCAGTCACTCTTTTATTTACTGAGAAGTATACTAACGCCTATCATTCACTTTTTTATAAACTGAGTGGTATACTAATGCCTATGATTCAGTATTTCAATTACCATGGGGTATACTAAAGCCTGCATTCACTGTTTCATTTACCAAGGGATGTAGTTAACACCCATCATTCATAGTTTCATGTACTGAGGGGTGTACTAAAGCCTATCATTCACTGTTTCATGTATAAAGGAGTATACTAAAGCCAATCATTTAGTGTATTATGAACCGAGGGATATCATTCACTGTTTTACAAACTGAGTGGTATACCAAAGCCTATGATACAATGTTTTATGTACTCAGGTTTATAAAATGAATAGTATACTAAAGCATATCAGTCACTGTATTATGTACCAACCAGCATACTGAAATTTATCATTAAATGTTTTATGTACAGATGGGTTGACAAAAGTCGGTCATTCCATGTTTTGTGTACCGAAGAATATACTAAAGGCTATAATTCATTGCTTTATGAGTTGAGGAATATACTAAGAACATAAAAAATAGGAGCAGGAGTAGGCCATTCAGCCCCTCGAGCCTGCTCCGCCGTTCAATCAGATCATGGCTGATCTTCGATCTCAACTCCACTTTCCCGCCCGATCCCCATATCCCTTGATTCCCCGAGAGTCCAAAAATCCATCGATCTCAGCCTTGAATATATTCAATGACTGAGCATCCACAGCCCTCTGGGGCAGAGAATTCCAAAGATTCACAACCCTCTGAGTGAAGAAATTCCTCCTCATCTCAGTCTTAAATGGCCGACTCCTTATCCTAAGACTATGCCCCCTAGTTCTAGACTCTCCAGCCAGGGGAAACAACCTCTCAGCATCTACCCTGTCAAACCCCCTCAGAATCCTGTATGTTTCAATGAGATCACCTCTCATTCTTCTAAATTCCAGAGAGTATAGGCCCATTCTACTCAACCTCTCCTCATAGGACAACCCTCTCATCCCAGGAATCAATCTAGTGAACCTTCGTTGCACTGCCTCTAAGGCAAGTAGATCCTTCCTTAGATAAGGGAACCAAAACTGTACACAGTACTCCAGGAGTGGTCTCACCAAAGCCCTGTACAATTGTAGGAAGACTTCCTTACTCTTGTACTCCAATCCCCTTGCAATCAAGGCCAACATGCCATTTGCTTTCCTAATTGCTTGCTGTACCTGCTTGCTAATTTTGTGTTTCTTGTATGAGGACACCCAAATCACTCTGAACACCAACATTTAATACTTTCTCACCATTTAAAAAATATTCTGTTTTTCAATTCTTCCGACCAAAGTGAATAACCTCACATTTCCCCACATTATACTCCATCTGCCACCTTCTTGCCCACTCACTTAACCTGCCTATATCCCTTTGCAGACTCCTTGTGTCCTCCTCACAGCTTACTGTCCCACACAGCTTTGTCTCAGCAAACTTGAACATTACACTCGGTCCCTTCATCCAAGTCATTAATATAGACTGTAAATAGCTGAGGCCCAAGCACCGATCCTTATGTCACCCCACTAGTTACAGCCTGCCAACCTGAGAATGACCCGTTTATCCCTACTCTCTGTTTTCTGTCCATTAACCAATCCTCAATCCATGTTAATATATTACCCCCAATCCCATGAGCCCTTATCTGGTGTAACAACCTTTTATGTGGCACCTTATCCAAAAGCCTTTTGAAAATCCAAATATATGACACCCACTGGTTCCCCTTTATCTATCCTGATAGTTACATCCTCAAAAAACTCAAATAGATTTGTCAAACACGATTTCCCTTTCATAAAACCATGTTGACTCTGCCTAATCATATCATGATTTTCTAAGTGCTCGGTTACCACTACCTTAATAATGGATTCCAGCATTTTCCTGATGACTGATGTCAGGCTAACTGGCCTGTAGTTCCCTGTTTTCTCTCTCCCTCCTTTCTTTAATAACGGGGTTACATTTTCTACCTTCCAATCCGCTGGGACAGTTCTGGAATCGAGGGAATTCTGGACGATCACAACCAATGCGTCCACTATCTCTGCAGCCTCCTCTTGGAGAACCCTCGGATGTAGGTCATCAGGTCCAGGGGATTTATCGGCTTTTAGTCCCATTAGTTTCTCCAGTAATTTTTCTCTGCTGATAATAATTACTTTAAGTTCCTCACTCTCATTAGCCCCGTGATTCCCCACTATTTCTGGTATGTTTTTTACGTCTTCTACTGTGAAGACAGATACAAAATATTTGTAAAAGCGATCATTCAATGTTTTCTCAACCGAATGGTCACTCTACGAGATACCGACTGGTACGCTGAGGTCTGCCATTAAATGTTTTATGTACGGAGGGGTATACTAAAGCCTTTTTATTCACTGTTTTATACACTGACAGATATAATAAAGTCAATCCTTCACCGTTACATGTACTGTGGCGTATACTAAACCAAACCTAATAGCACTAAAGAGTGATACAGAACCGGTTTATACCCCTGAGGGGCAAGAACTCTACTTGCCAAAAAAAAAGCCATGGACAACTAAAGAGGTAAGGGACAGTATAAGACATAAGGAAAGGGCATACAAAAAGGTAAAAAATGGCACAGATCCTGGCGAATGGGAAAGATACAAAGATCAACAAAGGGTCACAAAACAGATAGTAAGAGCTACAAAAAGAGAGTATGAAAAGAAACTTGCAAGGGATATCAAAACCAATACGAAGATCTTTTATAGTTATATTAGGAAAAAGAGGGTGGTCAGGAGCAGTGTTGGCCCCTTAAAAACTGAAAGTGGGGATATTGTCATTGACAATGGGGAAATGGCGGACATGTTGAACAATTACTTTGCCTCAGTATTTACAGTAGAAAAAGAGGATAGCATGCCGGAAATCCCAAGAAAACTAATATTGAATTGGGGACAGGGACTCGATAAAATTAACATAAGTAAAGCAACAGTAATGAAGAAAATAATAGCAATAAAGAGTGACAAATCCCCAGGACCAGATGGTTTCCATCCCAGGGTTTTAAAGGAAGTAGGTGAGCACGTTGCAGATGCCCTAACTATAATCTTTCAAAGTTCTCTAGATTCAGGAACTGTCCCTCTGGATTGGAAAATTGGACATGTCACTCCGCTTTTTCAGAAAGGAGAGAGAGGGAAACCAGGGAATTATAGACCAGTTAGCCTAACATCTGTTGTGGGCAAAATGCTGGAATCTATAATCAAGGATAGGGTGACTGAACACCTCAAGAATTTTCAGTTAATCAGAGAGAGCCAGCATGGATTTGTGAAAGGTAGGTCATGCCTGACAAACCTGATTGAATTTTTTGAAGAGGTGACTGAAGTAGTTGACAGGGGAATGTCAATGGATGTTATTTATATGGACTTCCAGAAGGCATTTGATAAGGTCCCACATAAGAGACTGTTAGCTAAGATAGAAGCCCATGGAATCGAGGGAAAAGTACGGACTTGGTTAGGAAGTTGGCTGAGCGAAAGGCGACAGAGTGTAGGGATAATGGGTAGGTACTCACATTGGCAGGATGTGACTAGTGGAGTCCCGCAGGGATCTGTCTTGGGGCCTCAATTATTCACAATATTTATTGACGACATAGATGAAGGCATAGAAAGTCTCATATCTAAGTTTGCCGATGACACAAAGATTGGTGGCATTGTAAGCAGTGTAGATGAAAACATAAAATGACAAAGCGATATTGATAGATTAGGTGAATGGGCAAAATTGTGGCAAATGGAATTCAATGTAGACTCTGGAACTCACTGTCTGAAAGGGTTGTGGAGGCAGGAACCCTCACAACATTCAAGAAGCATTTGGATGAGCACTTGAAATGCCATAGCATACAAGGCTACGGACCAAATGCTGGAATATGGGATTAGAGTAGACAGGGCTGATGGCCGGCGCGGACACGATGGGCCAAAGGGCCTCTATCCGTGCTGTGTAACTCTATGACTCTATGAAATGTGAGGTCATCCACTTTGGATCAAAAAAGGATAGAACAGGGTACTTTCTAAATGGTAAAAAGTTAAAAACAGTGGCTGTCCAAAGGGACTTAGGGGTTCAGAAACATAGATCATTGAAGTGTCACAAACAGGTGCAGAAAATAATCAAGAAGGCTAATGGAATGCTGGCCTTTATATCTAGAGGACTGGAGTACAAGGGGGCAGAAGTTATGCTGCAGCTATACAAAACCCTGGTTAGACCGCACCTGGAGTACTGTGAGCAGTTCTGGGCACCGCACCTTCGGAAGGACATATTGGCCTTGGAGGGAGTGCAGCGTAGGTTTACTAGAATGATACCCGGACTTCAAGGGTTAAGTTACGAGGAGAGATTACACAAATTGGGGTTGTATTCTCTGGAGTTTCGAAGGTTAAGGGGTGATCTGATCGAAGTTTATAAGATATTAAGGGGAACGGATAGGGTGGATAGAGAGAAACTATTTCCGCTGGTTGGGGATTCTAGGAGTAGGGGGCACAGTCTAAAAATTAGAGCCAGACCTTTCAGGAGTGAGATTCGAAAACATTTCTACATACAAAGGGTTGTAGAAGTTTGGAACTCTCTTCCGCAAACGGCAATTGATGCTAGCTCAATTGCTAAATTTAAATCTGAGATAGATAGCTTTTTGGCAACCAAAGGTATTAAGGGATATGGGCCAAAGGCAGGTATATGGAGTTCGATCACAGATCAGCCATGATCTTATCAAATGGCGGAGCAGGCACGAGGGGCTGAATGGCCTACTCCTGTTCCTATGTTCCCATGTTCCGATGTTTCCTATGTTTCCTTCACTGTTACATGTACTGTGGGGTACACTGAACCAATCGTTCACTGTTACATGTACTGTGGGGTATACTGAACCAATCGTTCACTGTTTCATGTACTGTGGAGTATACTAACCTAATCCTTCACTGTTTTGTGCAACAAAGAGTATAGTAACACCTATCATACATTGTTTTATATACTGAATGGCATACTAATGCCCCTGATGCAATGTTTTATAAATGAAGTGGTACACTAAAGCCTGTCATTCACTGCTTTATGTACCAAGGGGTAAATTACAGTCTATTATTCACTGTTTTATATACTGAGGAATATACTAAAACCTACCATTCACTGTTTCATCTACCAATGGTTACACTGAATCACAGAATCATAGAAAGGCTACAACACAGAAGGAGGCCATTTGGCCCATCGAGTCCGTGCCGGCTCTCTGCAAGAGCATTCCACCTAGTCCCAATCCTCCGCCCTTTCCCCGTAGCCCTGCAAATTTCTTTCCTTCAAGTATTTATCCAATTCCATTTTGAAAGCCACGATTGAATCTGCCTCCACCGCCCTTTCAGGCAGTGATCATAATACAGTTAGTTTTAGCATAGATATGGAAAAGGACAAAGAGCAGGAGTTAAAGTTCTCAATTGGGGAAAGGCCATTTTTACTAAACTGAGAAGTGATTTAGCAAAATTGGACTGGAAACAGCTACTTGAAGGTAAATCAGTGTCAGAGCAGTGGGAGGCATTCAAGGGGAAGATTCAAGGAGTGCTGAGTAAACATGTTCCCACAAAGAAAAAGGGAGGGACTCCCAAATCTAGAGCCCCCTGGATGACGAGGAGCATTCAGGGTAAGATAGGGCAAAAAAAGAAAGCCTATGATAGACACCGGGAACTCAATACTACGGAAAGATTAGAGGAGTAGACAAAGTGCAGGGGTGAAGTTAAAAAGGAAATTAGGAAAGCAAAGAGAGGGCATGAAAAAATATTAGCAGGTAAAATCAAAGAAAACCCAAAGATGTTTTATAAATACATTAAGAGCAAGAGGGTAACTAAGGAAAGAGTAGGGCCTATTAGAGACCAAAAAGGTAATCTATGTGTGGAGGTGGAAGATGTGGGTATGGTTCTTAATGAATACTTTGCATCTGTCTTCACAAAGGAGAGGGACGATGCAGGGATTGTAGTTAAGGAGGAGGAGTGTGAAATATTGGATGGGATAAACAGTGAGAGAGGAAGTATTAAGGGGATTCGCATCTTTGAAAGTGGATAAATCACCAGGCCCGGATAAAATGTATCCCAGGCTGTTAAATGAAACCAGGGAGGAAATGGTGGAGATTTTAACAATCATTTTCCAAACTTCACTGGATACAGACGTAGTGCCGGAGGATTGGAGGACTGCTAACGTTGTACTGTTGTTTAAAAAGGGAGCGAAGGATAGACCGAGTAATTACAGGAGAGTCAGCCTAACCTCAGTGGTGGGCAAATTATTGGAATCAATTCTGAGGGACAGGATAAACTGTCACTTAGAAAGGCACGGACTAATCAAGGACAGTCAGCACGGATTTGTTAAGGGGAGGTCGTGTCTGACTAACTTGATTGAATTTTTCGAGGAGGTGATAAGGAGGATCGATGAGAGTAGCACAATTGATGCAGTCTACATGGATTTTAACAAGGCTTTTGACAAGGTCCCACATGGCAGATTGGTCTAAAAAGTAAAAGCCCATGGGATCCAAGGGAAAGTGGCAAATTGGATCCAAAATTGGCTCATTGGCAGGAAGCAAAGGGAAATGGTCAACGGGTGTTTTTGTGACTGGAAGGCTGTTTCTAGTGGGGGGGCCGCAGGGCTCGGTACTTGGTCGTTTGCTTTTTGTGGTATGCTTTAACGATTTGGACTTAAACGTAGGGGGCATGATTAAGAAATTTGCGGATGACACAAAGATAGGCCGTGTGGTTGATAGTGAGGAGGAAAGCAGTAGACTGCAGGAAGATATCAATGGACTGGTCAGATGGGCAGAAAAGTATCAAATGGAGTTCAATCCAGAGAAGTGTGAGGTAATGCATTTGGTGAGAGCAAACAAGGCAAGGGAATACTCAATAAATGGGAGGATACTGAGAGGTGTAGAGGAAGTGAGGGACCTTGGAGTGCATGTCCACAGATCCCTGAAGGTAGCAGGACAGGTAGATAAAGTGGTTAAAAAGGCATATGGAATACTTTCCTTTATTAGCTGAGGCGCAGAATATAAAAGCAGGGATGTTATGCTGGAACTGTATAAAACTTTGGTTCGGCCACAGCTTGAGTACTGTGTACAGTTCTGGTCACCACATTACAGGAAGGATGTGATTGCACTAGAGAGGGTACAGAGGAGATTTACGAGGATGTTGCCAAGACTGGAGAATTTTATCTGTGAGGAAAATTTGGATACTCTGGGGTTGATTTTTTTGGAACAGAGGCGGCTGAGGGGAGATTTAATTGAGGCGTATTATAAGGGGCCCAGATAGAGTGGATAGGAAGGACCGATTTCCCTTAGTGGAGGGGTCAATAACCAGGGGGCATAGATTTAAAGTGATTGGCAGGAGGATTAAAGCGGAAACAAGGAAATTTTTTTTCACCGAGAGTGTGGTGGGGGTCTGGAACTCACTGCCTGAGAGGGTGGGAGAGGCAGAAACCCTCAACTCATTTAAAAAATACCTCGATATGCATCTGAAGAGCCGTGACCAAATGTGGGAAAGTGGGATTAGGCTGGGTGGCTCGTTTCTCAGCTGGTGCGGACACGATGGGCCGAATGGCCTCCTTCTGTGCCGTAAATTTTCTATGATTCTATAATCCTCATGTCGCCTTTGGTTCTTTTGCCAATTACCTTAAATCTGTGTCCTCTGGTTCTCGAACCTTCTGCCAATGGGAACAGTTTCTCTCTATCTACTCTGTCTAGTCCCTTCATGATTTTGAATACCTCGATCAAATCTCTTCGCAACCATCTCTGTTCCAAGAGAGAACAATCCCAGCTTCTCCAGTCTATCCACATAACTGAAGTCCCTCATCCCTGGAACCATTCCAGTAAATCTCTTCTGCGCCCTCTCTAATGACTTCACCTCTTTCCTGAAGTGCGGTGCCCAGAATTGGACACAATACTCCAGTTGAGGCCGAATTCTGACCTTATGATGGAGCGAAGGCATGTGGGGGATGGGGGGTGTCGTCCATTGTGCTATTGGTCGGAGACGCCACATGACAGTTGACCTCACTCACCTTGACCACTCATATCAAAGCATTGAACTGCTTCCTGCACTGCATCCATGTTCATGATGCTGTGCTCCTGGCATTGACTTTGTCTCCCGCTGCCTCCCACTGCCTTTTGGATATCTGTCTGGAAGGCTTCTTGCTCCCCTCCCCCACCCTCCCCGCGGATATAGGATGTCCCTCCTTCTGTCCACCTCTTGCACCCAAGGTCTCGAGTGCATCAACAGAGAACCTTGGTGCATGCACTCCTGCAGGCCTGGTACCAACTCAGATCGGCAGATTGGTGAGGTCTGGTGTGCAGATTGGAGGATGTGGGATTTAGTAGTGTGCAACCTTTATTCAATGTTTTCACGTAAGTGTGTAAACATAGGGATGGGACCTGCATCTGTGTTTTATTTGTTCAATGTCTGATCTCGGTTCAGAGTCTGTGCAGACAGCATTTTCAGCAAATAACAGGTACCAGCTCCCTTTAAGAGATTTCTAAGAAACATCCTCCCTTTAAGAGATTGGGCTCCCCCTGCTGGTGGAAAGTGCAAATTGCATTGATTCCACGTGCAAGGCCCAGAATGGAACGCTGATTGTGGGTGAGTCCTCGGGCCGGCCGAAACTCGCGTCCTGCCTGCGCAGGGTCATTGGGCGTGGGGCAATAGCGCATCACGCTACCCGCGCCCAAAAATGGCCCCCATCCAATTTATCCCCCATAGTCCTCTTGAAAAAGACCTTCTAGAAAAGGACAAGGAGCAATCTAGAATAAAAGTACTTAATAAGAGGAGGGCCAATTTCAATGGGATGAGAACGGATCCGGCCCGGGTAAATTGGAATCAAAGATTATCAGGCAAAACTGTGATCGAACAATGGGCGGCCTTTAAAGAGGAGATGGTTCAGGTACAGTCCAGGTACATTCCCACAAGAGGAAAAGGTAGGGCAACTAAAGCCAGAGCTCCCTGGACGACAAAAGAGACAGAGAGTAAGATGAAGCAGAAAAAAGGGGCGTATGACAGATGTCAGGTTGATAATACAAGTGAGAACCAGACTGAATATAGAAAGTTCAGAGGGGAAGTGAAAAAGGAAATAAGAGGGGCAAAGAGAGAGAATGAGAATAGACTGGCGGCCAACATAAAAGGGAATCCAGAAGTCTTCTACAGGCTGTAAACAGTAAACGGGTAGTAAGAGGAGGGGTGGGGCCGATTAGGGACCAAAATGGAGACCTACTCATGGAGGCAGAGGGTATAGCTTTGGTATTAAATGAGTACTTTGCATCTGTCTTTACCAAGGAAGAAGATGCTGCCAGAGTCTCAGTAAAAGAGGAGGCAGTTGAGACACTGGATGGTCTAAAAATTGATAAAGAGGAGGTACTAGAAAGGCTGGCTGTACTTAAAGTAGTTAAGTCCCCGGTCTGGATGGGATGCACTTTCAGTCACTGAGGGAAGTAAGGGTGGAAATTGCGGAGGTACTGGCCATAATCTTCCAAACATCCGTAGATACGGGGGTGGTGCCAGAGGACTGGAGAATTGCAAATGTTACACCCTTGTTCAAAAAAGGGTGTAAGGATAAACCCAGCAACTACAGGCCAGTCAGTTTAACCTCAGTGGTGGGGAAACTTTTAGAAACGATAATCCGGGACAGAATTAACAGTCACTTGGACAAGTGTGGATTGATTAGGGAAAGCCAGCACGGATTTGTTAAAGGCAAATCATGTTCAACTAACTTGATAGAGTTTTTTGATGAGGTAACGGAGAGGGCATTGAGGGCAATGTGGTTGATCTGGTGTATATGGACTTTCAAAAGGCATTTGATAAAGTGTTGCATGAAAGGCTTGTCTGCAAAGTTGAAGCCCATGGAATAAAGGGGGCAGTGGCAGCATGGATATGAAATTGGCTAAGTGACAGGAAACAGAGAGTAGTGGTGAACGGTTATTTTTCGGACTGGAGGGAGGTGTACAGTGGTGTTCCCCAGGGGTCGGTGCTGGGACCACTGCTTTTCTTGATATATATTAATGACTTGGACTTGGGTGTACAGGGCACAATTTCAAAATTTGCAAATGACACAAAACTTGTAAGTGTAGTAAACAGTGAGGAAGATAGTGATAGACTTCAAGAGGATATAGACAGGCTGGTGGAATGGGCGGACACGTGACAGATGAAATTTAATGCAAAAAAATGCAAAGTGATACATTTTGGTAGGAAGAACGAGGAGGGGCAATATAAACTAGAGGGCACAACTTCTAAAGGGGGTGCAGGAACAGAGAGATCTGGGGGTATATGTGCACAAATCGTTGAAGGTGGCAGGGCAGGTTGAGAAAGTGGTTAAAAAAGCATACGGGATCCTGGGCTTTATAAATAGAGGCATAGAGTGCAAAAGCAAGGAAGTTATGATGAACATTTATAAAACACTGGTTCAACCACAACTGGAGTATTGTGTCCAGTTCTGGGCACCGCACTTTTGGAAGGATGTGAAGGCCCACAGTGGCTGCAGTGTGTACCATCCACTGGATGCACTGCAGCAACTCGCCAAGGCTTCCTTGACAGCACCTCCCAAACCCATGACCTCTACCACCTAGAAGGACAAGGGCAGCAGGCACATGGGAACAACACCACCTGCACGTTCCCCTCCAAGTCACACACCATCCCGACTTGGAAATATATCGCCGTTCCTTCATCGGTGCTGGGTCAAAATCCTGAAACTCCCTTCCTAACAGCACTGTGGGAGAACCTTCACCACATGGACTGCAGCGGTTCAAGAAGGCGGCTCACCACCACCTTCTCGAGGGCAATTAGGGATGGGCAATAAATGCCGGCCTCGCCAGCGACGCCCACATCCCATGAACGAATAAAAAAAAATACCAACAAACTCTTTCCATCAGTACTCAACTCTTCCAATCAGATGCTTCCTCTCACCCTTACACATTACCACTGTTTCAAGCCGCCCGCCCACAACTCACAGGCCACACACACTGGCAGCTATTCCATCATGACAGGCATATCACCCAGGCAAATGTCCCGCTTTCTTGCAGGAGAAGGTGGCGCATATCAAGAGGCAGCAAGTGGCCGTGGCATTTAGCCCCTCGAGCCTCTTCCACCATTCAATGAGATCATGGTGGATCTGTGACCTAACTCCATATACCCGCCTTAGCCCCATATCCCTTAATACCCCTGGTTCACAGTAATTTATCAATCTCATATTTAACATTCAATAGCGCTGGTGGGGGGGGTCCTCCAGGCACTCTCAGACACGTTCAGATGGTCGGGGTTAAAACTGTGCCAAAATGGTGTCCATCACTTTAAATCAGCGTTGCTTACTGATTGAATCCAATTTCTCCCAACTTTACATGATTCCAGCGTCGTTATCTTGCGCCTGCGCTAACTCCTATACCAAGATGGCGTCCGGCTCACGTCACGCTGGAAATGGGCGTGCGCATCCATGACGCCATCTTAGATGTCGAAGAGGCCGTGTAGCGCTGAAACAACAGGCGCTACACGGCCCAATTTAGCGCCCTATCATTCATTGTTTTATGCACCAAGGATTATACTAACTCCTATCAGTCACTGTTTTATGTACTGAGGGATATACAAAGTATATCGAGGAGTATACATAGAAACATAGAACATAGGAGCAGGAGTAGGCCATTCGGCCCTTCGAGCCTGCTCTGCCATTCAAAATGATCATGGCTGATCCTCTATCTCAATACCATATTCCTGCTCTCCCCATACCCCTTGATGCCTTTTGTGTCTAGAAATCTATCCAGCTCCATCTTAAATATATTCAGTGACTTGGCCTCCACAGCCTTCTGTGGTAGAGAATTCCACAGGTTCACCACCCTCTGAGTGAAGAAATTTCTCCTCATCTCAGTCCTAAATGTCCTACCCCGTATCCTGAGACTGTGACCCCTCGTTCTGGACCCCCCAGCCAGGGGAAACATCCTCCCTGTATCCAGTCTGTCTAGCCCTGTCAGAATTTTATATGTTTCAATGCGATCCCCTCATTCTTCTAAACTCGAGTGAATACAGGCCGAGTCGACCCAATCTCTCCTCATACGACAGTCCTGCCATCCCAGGATCAGTCTGGTGAACCTTCATTGCACTCCCTCCATGGCAAGTATATCCTTTCTTAGGTAAGGAGACCAAAACTACACACAATACTCCAGATGTGGTCTCACCAAGGCCCTGTATTACTGCAGTAAGACATCCCTGTTCCTGTACTCAAATCCTCTTACAATGAAGGCCAACATACCATTTGCCTTCCTAACTGCTTGCTGCACCTGCATGTTTGCTTTCAGTGACTGGTGTACAAGGACACCCAGGTCCCTTTGTACATCAACATTCCCCAATCGATCACCATTTAAATAATACTCTGCCTTTCTGTTTTTCCTTCCGAAGTGGATAACTTCACATTTATCCAAATTATACTAAATCTGCATCTGCCATTCACCCAACTTGTCTAAATCACCTTGAAGCCTCTTTGCATCCTCCTCACAACTCACAATCCCACTTATTTTCGTCAGCAAACTTGGAAATATTACATTTGGTTCCCTCATCCATATCATTGATATATATTGCGAATAGCTGGGGCCCAAGCACTGATCCCTGCGGTACCCCACTAGTCACTGCCTGCCACCCCGAAAAAGACCCGTTTATTCCTACTCTCTGTTTCCTTACTAAAGCCTTTCATTCATTGCTTTATAAATTGAATGTTATACTAAAGCCTATAATTCATTGTTTTATGTACCGAGGGATAGACCACAACAACAACAACAACAACAACTTGCATTTATATGGTGCCTTTAATGTAGTAAAATGTCCCAGGATGCTTCACAGGAGCAATTATCAAACAAAATTTGACACCGAGCCACAAAAGGAAATATTAGGACAGGTGACCAAAAGCTCGGTCAAAGAGGTAGGTTTTCTGGGGGGGTCTTAAAGGAGGAGAGAGAGGCGGAGAGGTTTAGGGAGGGAATTCCAGAGCTTAGGGCCCAGGCAGCTGAAGGCACGGCCGCCAATGGTGGAGCGATTAAAATCAGGGATGCTCAAGAGGCAAGAATTGGAGGAGCGCAGAGATCTCGGAGGGTTGTAGGGCTGGAGGAGGTTACAGAGAAAGGGAGGGGTGAGGGCCATGGAGGGATTTGAACACAAGGATGAGAATTTTAAAATCGAGGCGTTCCCGGACCAGGAGCCGATGTAGGTCAGCGAGCACAGGGGGTGATGGGTGAACGGGACTTGGTGCGAGTTAGGATACGGGCAGCAGAGTTTTGGATGAGCTCAAGTTTATGGAGGATGGAAGATGGGAGGCCGGCCAGGAGAGCATTGGAATAGTCGAGTCTGGAGGATACAGAGGCATGGATGAGGGTTTCAGCAGCAGATGACCTGAGGCAGAGGCGGAGACTAGCGATGTTATGGAGGTTGAAGTAGGTGGTCTTGGTGATGGAGCGGATATGTGGTCGGCTGACCATCTCAGGGTCAAATAGGACGCCAAGGTTGCGAACAGTCTGGTTCAGCCTCAGACAGTGGCCAATATTTTATGTATTGAGAGGTATACTGAAGCCAAACTTTTACTGTTTTATGTACCGGAGGTATACTAAGCACAATCACGCGGTGGTTTATGCACCGAGGAGCACTTTTTTTATATTCATTCATGGGATGTGGGCGTCACTGGCAAGGCCGGCATTTATTGCCCATCCTTAATTGCCCTTGAGAAGGTGGTGGTGAGCCGCCTTCTTGAACCGCTGCAGTCCGTGTGGTGAAGGTTCTCCCACAGTGCTGTTAGGAAGGGAGTTCCAGGATTTTGACCCAGCGACGATGAAGGAACGGCGATATATTTCCAAGTCGGGATGATGTGACACTTGGAGGGGAACATGCAGGAAATTGGACATGAATTTAGATTTGAGGTTAGGATCAGATCAGCCATGATCTTATTGAATGGCGGAGCAGGCTCGAGGGGCCGATTGGCCTACTCCTGCTCCTATTTCTTATGTTCTTACGTTCTTATGGTGTTTTTCCCATGTGCCTGCTGCCCTTGTCCTTCTAGGTGGTAGAGGTTGCGGGTTTGGGAGGTGCTGTCGAAGAAGCCTTGGCGAGTTGCTGCAGTGCATCCTGTGGATGGTACACACTGCAGCCACAGTGCGCCAGTGGTGAAGGGAGTGAATGTTTAGGGTGGTGGATGGGGTGCCAATCAAGTGGGCTGCTTTATCCTGGATGGTGTTGAGCTTCTTGAGTGCTGTTGGAGCTGCACTCATCCAGGCAAGTGGAGAGTATTCCATCACATTCCTGACCTGTGCCTTGTAGATGGTGGAAAGGCTTTGGGGAGTCAGGAGGTGAGTCACTCACCGCAGAATACCCAGCCTCTGACCTGCTCTTGCAGCCACAGTATTTATATGGCTGGTCCAGTTAAGTTTCTGATCAATGGTGACCCCCAGGATGTTGATGGTGGGGGATTCAGAGATGGTAATGCCATTGAATGTCAAGAGGAGGTGGTTAGACACTCTCTTGTTGGAGATGGTCATTGCCTGGCACTTGTCTGGCGTGAATGTTACTTGCCACTTATCAGCCCAAGCCTGGATGTTGTTCAGGTCTTGCTGCATGCGGGCACAGACAGCTTCATTATCTGAGGGATTGCGAATGGAACTGAACACTGTGCAATCATCAGCGAACATCCCCATTTCTGACCTTATGATGGAGGGAAGGTCATTGATGAAGCAGCTGAAGATGGTTGGGCCTAGGACACTGCCCTGAGGAACTCCTGCAGCAAGGCCCTGGGGCTGAGATGATTGGCCTCCAACAACCACTACCATCTTCCTTTGTGCTAGGTATGACTCCAGCCACTGGAGAGTTTTCCCCCTGATTCCCATGGACTTCAATTTTACTAGGGCTCCTTGGTGCCACACTCGGTCAAACGCTGCCTTGATGTCAAGGGCAGTCACTCTCACCTCACCTCTGGAATTCAGCTCTTTTGTCCATGTTTGGACCAAGGCTGTAATGAGGTCTGGAGCCGAGTGGTCCTGGCGGAACCCAAACTGAGCATCGGTGAGCAGGTTATTGGTGAGTAATTGCCGCTTGATAGCACTGTCGACGACACCTTCCATCACTTTGCTGATGATTGAGAGTAGACTGATGGGGTGTTAATTGGCAGGATCGGATTTGTCCTGCTTTTTGTGGACAGGACGTACCTGGACAATTTTCCACATTGTCGGGTAGATGCCAGTGTTGTAGCTGTACTGGAACAGTTTGGCTAGAGGCATGGCTAGTTCTGGAGCACAAGTCTTCAGCACTACAGCCGGGATGTTGTTGGGGCCCATAGCCTTTGCTGTATCCAGTGCACTCAGCCATTTCTTGATATCAGATGGAGTGAATTGAATTGGCTGAAGACTGGCTTCTGTGATGGTGGGGATATCGGGAGGAGGCTGGGATGGATCATCCACTCGGCACTTCTGGCTGAAGATGGTTGCAAACGCTTCAGCCTTGTCTTTTGCACTCACGTGCTGGACTCTGCCATCATTGAGGATGGGGATGTTTACAGAGCCTCCTCCTCCCGTTAGTTGTTTAATTGTTCACCACCATTCACGACTGGATGTGGCAGGACTGCAGAGCTTTGATCTGATCCGTTTGTTGTGGAATCACTTAGCTCTGACTATACCATGTTGCTTCCGCTGTTTAGCATGCATGTAGTCCTGAGTTGTAGCTTCACCAGGTTGGCACCTCATTTTTAGGTATGCCTGGTGCTGCTCCTGGCATGCTCTTCTACACTCCTCATTGAACCAGGGTTGATCCCCTGGCTTGTTGGTAATGGTAGGGTGAGGAATATGCCAGGCCATGAGGTTACAGAGGCTGGAATACAATTCTGCTGCTGCCGATGGCCCACAGTGCCTCATGGATGCCCAGTTTTGAGCTGCTAGATCTGCCCTAAATCTATCCCATTTAGCACAGTGGTAGTGCCACACAACACGTTGGATGGTGTCCTCAGTGCGAAAACGGGACTTCGTCTCCACGAGGACTGTGCGGTGGTCACTCCTACCAATATTGACATGGACAGATGCATCAAGTTTCAATGGGAGAACATTAATATCATCAGGATTAGAGTAGATATGGAAAAGGACAAGGAACAATCAAATGTGAAAATGCTTAACTGGAGGAGGGCTAATTTCACTGAGTTAGAATGGGATCTTGCCCTGGTGGATTGGAATCAGAAATTGGAACACAAAACAGTAATTGAACAACAGGAGACCTTCAAGGAGGAGATGGTTCGGGTACAGAGTAGACACATTCCCACGAGAGTGAAGGAAGGGCATCCAAAGCTAGAGCTCCCCAGATGACGAAAGATATAGAGAATAAAATGAAACAGAAAAAGGAGGCTTAGGACAAATGTAAGATTCATAATATAGTAGAGAACCAGGCTGAATACAGAAAGTACAGAGGAGATTTAAAACAGGGAATGAGAGGGGCAAAGAGAGAGGGAGTATGAGAATAGATTAGTGTCTAACATAAAAGGGAATCCAAAAGTCTTTTACAAACATATAAATAGTAAAAGGGCAGTGAAAGGAGGGGTGGGAGCGATTTGGGACAAAAAAGGAGATCTTCTTGTGGAGGCAGAGGGCACGGCTGAGACACTAAATGAATATTTCACATCGGTCTTCACTGGAGAAGAGGATGCTGCCATTGTAGCAGGAAAGGAGGAGGGAGTAGCGACACTGGATAGAATAAAAATAGATAAAGAGGAGGTGCTTAAAAGATTGACATTACTCAAAGTAGAAAAGTCTCCCGGTCCAGATGGGATGCATCCTAGGTTACTGAGGGACGTTTTTTATTCGTTCTTGGGATGTGGGCGTCGCTGGCGAGGCCGGCATTTATTGCCCATCCCTAATTGCCCTTGAGAAGGTGGTGATGAGCCGCCTTCTTGAACCGCTGCAGTCCGTGTGGTGAAGGTTCTCCCACAGTGCTGTTAGGAAGGGAGTTCCAGGATTTTGACCCAGCGACGATGAAGGAACGGCGATATATTTCCAAGTCGGGATGGTGTGTGACTTGGAGGGGAACGTGCAGGTGGTGTTGTTCCTATGTGCCTGCTGCCTGTCCTTCTAGGTGGTAGAGGTCGCGGGTTTGGGAGATGCTGTCGAAGAAGCCTTGGCGAGTTGCTGCAGTGCATCCTGTGGATGGTACACACTGCAGCCACAGTGCGCCGGGGGTGAAGGGAGTGAATGTTTAGGGTGGTGGATGGGGTGCCAATCAAGCGGGCTGCTTTATCTTGGATGGTGTTGAGCTTCTTGAGTGTTGTTGGGGCTGCACTCATCCAGGCAAGTGGAGAGTATTCCATCACATTCCTGACCCAGCCTCTGACCTGCTCTTGTAGCCACAGTATTTCTATGGCTAAGGGTGGAAATTGCGGAGGCTCTGGCCACAATCTTCCAATTCTCATTAGATATGGAGACAGTGCCAGAGGATTGGAGGATTGCAAATGTTATATCCCTGTTCAAAAAAGGGGAGAGGGATAAACCCGACAATTACAGGCCGGACAGCCTAATGTCGGTGGTGGGGAAACTTTGAGAGACAATAAACTGGGACAAAATAAATTGGCACTTGGAAAAGTCTGGGCTAATAAATGAAAGTCAGCACGGATTTGTTGAAGGAAAATCATGTTTGACAAACTTGATTGAGTTGTTTGATGCAGTAACGGAGAGGGTTGATGAGGGGAGTGCGGTTGATGTTGTGTTTATGGACTTTCAAAAGGCATTTGATAAATTACCACATAATAGACTTGTCAACAAAATTAAAGCCCGTGGGATTAAAGGGTCAGTGGCAGCGTGGATACAAAATTGGCTAAAGGACAGAAAGCGGAGAGTAGTGGTGAACGGTTGTTTTTCAGACTGGAGGGAAGTTTACAGTGGTGTTCCCCAGGGGTCAGTATTAGGACCACTGCTCTTTTTGATATATATTAATGACCTGGACTTGGGTATAGAGGGTATAATTTCAAAGTTTGCAGATGACACGAAACTCGGAAATGTAGTAAACAATGTGGAGGATAGTAACAGACTTCAGGAGGACAGAGACAGACTGGTGAAATGGGCAGACACATGGCAGATGAAATTTAACACAGAGAAATGTGAAGTGATACATTTTGGTCGGAAGAATGAGGAGAGGCAATGTAAAATAAAGAGCACAATTCTAAAAGGGGATCCTGGGTTTTATTAATAGAGGCATCGAGTCCAAAAGCAAGGAAGTCACGATAAACCTATATAAAACACCGGTTAGGCCTCAGCTGGAGTATTGTGTTCAATTCTGGGCACCGCACTTTAGGAAGGATGTGAAGGCCTTAGAGAGGGTGCAGAGGAGATTTACTGGAATGGTTCCAGGGATGAGAGGGTGCAGGAAAAGTGAGACCCTCCCTCAGTACTGACCCTCCGACAGTGCAGCTCACCCTCAGTATTGGGCCTCCGACAGTGCAGCACTCCCTCAGTACTGACCCTCCGACAGTGCAGCGCTCCCTCAGTACTGACCCTCCGACAGTGAAGCGCTCCCTCAGTACTGACCCTCCGACAGTGCAGTGCTCCCTCAGTACTGACCCTCCGACAGTGCAGCGCTCCCTCAGTACTGACCCTCCGACAGTGCAGCGCTCCCTCAGTACTGACCCTCCGACAGTGCAGCCCTCCCTCAGTACTGACCCTCCGACAGTGCAGCGCTCCCTCAGTACTGACCCTCCGACAGTGCAGCACTCCCTCAGTACTGACCTGGAGTGTCAGCCTGGATTTTGCGCTCAAGTCTTGGTAATGGGGATTGAACCCATGACCTTGTGACTGAGAGGGGAAGAGTGCTGCCACTGAGCCAAGCTGACATTTATAAGGTCAGTATTTGTTCGTAGACTCATCTGGAAACTGTTCCGTACTAACCAACTGGCATTTAGGGGTCGGTTTTGGCGGACTGGGAATGAGGCGAACACGAAACGCACCCGCTGGCCTCGGTTTCAGGCCCTGGGGTATTTTAAATCCCGAGCCTCATTAAAATTCCACCTGTCCACTTCCCGCCCGGAATGCCGAGTGTCATAAGAGGGTCGAACAGATAACGTGGAGAGACTGGAGAATCTGGGGTTGCTCTCCCTGGAGCAGAGAAGATTAAGGGGGGATTTAATGGAGGTATTCAAAATCATGAAGGGTTTTAGTATCATTGTATCATTGTATGTAACAGGAGGAAGCCATTCGGCCCATCGTGCTTGTGCTGGCTCTTTGAAAGATCTATCCAATTGGCCCCACTCCCCCTGCTCTTTCCCCGTAGCCCTGCAATTCTTTTCCCTTCAAGTATTTATCCAATTCCCTTTTGAAAGTTATTATTGAATCTGCTTCCACTGCCCTTTCAGGCAGCGCATTCCAGATCAGAACAACTCGCTGCGTAAAAGATTGTTTCCTCATCTCCCCTCTGGTTCTTTTGCCGATCACCTTAAATCTGTGTCCTCTGGTTACCGACCCTTCTACCACTGGAAACAGTTTCTCCTTATTTATTCTATCAAAACCCTTCATGATTTTGAACACCTCGATTAAATCTCCCCTTAACCTTCTCTGTTCTAAGGAGAACAATCCCAGCTTCTCCAGTCTCTCCACATAACTGAAGTCCCTCATCCCTGGAACCATTCTAGTAAATCTCCTCTGCACCCTCTCTAAGGCCTTCACATCCTTCCTAAAGTGCGGTGCCCAGAATTAAACACAATACTCCAGCTGAGGCCTAACCAGTGTTTTGTAAAGGTTTAGCATAACTTCCTTGCTTTTGTACTCTATGCCTCTATTAATAAAGCCCAGGATCCCATTTGCTTTTTTAACAGCCTTCTCAACTTGTCCTGCCACCTTCAATGATTTGTGTACATTCACCCCCAGGTCTCTCTGTTCCTGCACCCCCTTTAAAATTGTACCATTTAGTTTATTTTGCCTCTCCTCATTCTTCCTACCAAAATGTATCACTTCACACTTCTCTGCATTAAATTTCATCTGCCATGTGTCTGCCCATTTCACCAGTCTGTCTCTGTCCTCCTGAAGTCTGTTACTATCCTCCACATTGTTTACTACATTTCCGAGTTTCGTGTCATCTGCAAACTTTGAAATTATACCCTCTATATCCAAGTCCAGATCATTAATATACATCAAAAAGAGCAGTGGTCCTAATACTGACCCCTGGGGAACACCACTGTAAACTTCCCTCCAGTCTGAAAAACAACCGTTCACCACTACTCTCTGCTTTCTGTCCCTTAGCCAATTTTATATCCACGCTGTCACTGTCCCTTTAGTCCCATGGGCTTTAATTTTGGTAACAAGTCTATTAGAATTATAGAATGATAGAAAGGTTACAGCACGGAAGGAGGCCATTCGGCCCATCGAGTCCGCGGCGGCTCTACGCACGAGCAATCCAGCGAGTCCCACTCATTACATGGAACCTTTTCAAACACCTTTCGCAAGTCCATGTGCACAACATCACCGGCAACACCCTCACCAACCCTCTCCGTTACTTCATTGAAGAACTGAACATTTGACAGAATTAATATGTATTTGATTGGGAAAATCATATCGATGACTTTCATTGTATCGGGATCTTTGTGTGAATTTTATTTTAAGCTGTATTGATTGCAGCAAGTTTTATAAATCTAAAGTGACCGATAGTTTGGAGAATTCCAGTTCCATCACTTTGTGATATTTTATGTTTGTTTTCTTTTCCATTTGGTGAACTTTCTTTAAATTTACTTGAAATCTGCGAGCGTCTGTCAGCTGCTGCTGGCCCCGCCCCTATTCACAGGCACTGCCGCTGGCCCCGCCCCTATTCACAGGCACTGCCGCTGGCCCCGCCCCTATTCACAGGCACTGCCGCTGGCCCCGCCCCTATTCACAGACACTGCCGCTGGCCCCGCCCCTATTCACAGGCACTGCCGCTGGCCCCGCCCCTATTCACAGACACTGCCGCTGGCCCCGCCCCTATTCACAGGCACTGCCGCTGGCTCCGCCCCTATTCACAGACACTGCCGCTGGCTCCGCCCCTATTCACAGGCACTGCCGCTGGCCCCGCCCCTATTCACAGACACTGCCGCTGGCCCCGCCCCTATTCACAGGCACTGCCGCTGGCCCCGCCCCTATTCACAGACACTGCTCCTGGCTCCGCCCCTATTCACAGACACTGCCGCTGGCCCCGCCCCTATTCACAGGCACTGCCGCTGGCCCCGCCCCTATTCACAGACACTGCCGCTGGCCCCGCCCCTATTCACAGACACTGCTCCTGGCTCCGCCCCTATTCACAGAAACTGCTGCTGGCCCCGCCCCTATTCACAGACACTGCCGCTGGCCCCGCCCCTATTCACAGACACTGCCGCTGGCCCCGCCCCTATTCACAGACACTGCTCCTGGCTCCGCCCCTATTCACAGACACTGCCGCTGGCTCCGCCCCTATTCACAGACACTGCCGCTGGCCCCGCCCCTATTCACAGACACTGCCGCTGGCCCCGCCCCTATTCACAGACACTGCCGCTGGCTCCGCCCCTATTCACAGACACTGCCGCTGGCCCCGCCCCTATTCACAGACACTGCTCCTGGCTCCGCCCCTATTCACAGACACTGCCGCTGGCTCCGCCCCTATTCACAGACACTGCCGCTGGCCCCGCCCCTATTCACAGGCACTGCCGCTGGCCCCGCCCCTATTCACAGACACTGCCGCTGGCCCCGCCCCTATTCACAGGCACTGCCGCTGGCTCCGCCCCTATTCACAGACACTGCCGCTGGCTCCGCCCCTATTCACAGGCACTGCCGCTGGCCCCGCCCCTATTCACAGACACTGCCGCTGGCCCCGCCCCTATTCACAGGCACTGCCGCTGGCCCCGCCCCTATTCACAGACACTGCTCCTGGCTCCGCCCCTATTCACAGACACTGCCGCTGGCCCCGCCCCTATTCACAGGCACTGCCGCTGGCCCCGCCCCTATTCACAGACACTGCCGCTGGCCCCGCCCCTATTCACAGACACTGCTCCTGGCTCCGCCCCTATTCACAGAAACTGCTGCTGGCCCCGCCCCTATTCACAGACACTGCCGCTGGCCCCGCCCCTATTCACAGACACTGCCGCTGGCCCCGCCCCTATTCACAGACACTGCTCCTGGCTCCGCCCCTATTCACAGACACTGCCGCTGGCTCCGCCCCTATTCACAGACACTGCCGCTGGCCCCGCCCCTATTCACAGACACTGCCGCTGGCCCCGCCCCTATTCACAGACACTGCCGCTGGCTCCGCCCCTATTCACAGACACTGCCGCTGGCCCCGCCCCTATTCACAGACACTGCTCCTGGCTCCGCCCCTATTCACAGACACTGCCGCTGGCTCCGCCCCTATTCACAGGCAGTGCCGCTGGCTCCACCCCTATTCACAGACAGTGCCGCTGGCTCCGCCCCTATTCATAGGCAGTGCCGCTGGCTCCGCCCCTATTCACTGACAGTGCCGCTGGCTCCGCCCCTATTCACAGACAGTGCTGCTGGCTCCGCCCCTATTCACAGACACTGCTCCTGGCTCCGCCCATATTCACAGACACTGCCGCTGGCTCCGCCCCTATTCACAGACACTGCCGCTGGCTCCGCCCCTATTCACAGACACTGCCGCTGGCTCCGCCCCTATTCACAGGCAGTGCCGCTGGCTCCACCCCTATTCACAGGCAGTGCCGCTGGCTCCGCCCCTATTCACTGACAGTGCCGCTGGCTCCGCCCCTATTCACAGGCAGTGCCACTGGCTCCGCCCCTATTCACTGACAGTGCCGCTGGCTCCGCCCCTATTCACTGACACTGCCGCTGGCTCCGCCCCTATTCACAGACACTGCCGCTGGCTCCGCCCCTATCCACAGGCAGTGCCGCTGGCTCCGCCCCTATTCACTGACAGTGCCGCTGGCTCCGCCCCTATTCACAGGCAGTGCCGCTGGCTCCGCCCCTATTCACAGACAGTGCCGCTGGCTCCGCCCCTATTCACAGACAGTGCCGCTGGCTCCGCCCCTATTCACTGACAGTGCCGCTGGCTCCGCCCCTATTCACTGACAGTGCCGCTGGCTCCGCCCCTATTCACAGGCAGTGCCGCTGGCTCCGCCCCTATTCACAGGCAGTGCCGGTGGCTCCGCCCCTATTCACAGGCAGTGCCGCTGGCTCCGCCCCTATTCACAGACAGTGCCGCTGGCTCCGCCCCTATTCACTGACAGTGCTCCTGGCTCCGCCCCTATTCACAGGCAGTGCCGCTGGCTCCGCCCCTATTCACAGGCAGTGCCGCTGGCTCCGCCCCTATTCACAGGCAGTGCTCCTGGCTCCGCCCCTATTCACAGGCAGTGCTCCTGGCTCCGCCCCTATTCACAGGCAGTGCTCCTGGCTCCGCCCCTATTCACAGGCAATGCCGTTGGCTCCACCCCTATTCACAGGCAGTGCCGCTGGCTCCGCCCCTATTCACAGGCAGTGCCGCTGGCTCCGCCCCTATTCACAGGCAGTGCTCCTGGCTCCGCCCCTATTCACAGGCAGTGCTCCTGGCTCCGCCCCTATTCACAGGCAGTGCTCCTGGCTCCGCCCCTATTCACAGGCAGTGCTGCTGGCTCCGCCCCTATTCACAGGCAGTGCCGCTGGCTCCGCCCCTATTCACAGGCAGTGCTCCTGGCTCCGCCCCTATTCACAGGCAGTGCTCCTGGCTCCGCCCCTATTCACAGGCAGTGCTCCTGGCTCCGCCCCTATTCACAGGCAGTGCTCCTGGCTCTGCCCCTATTCACAGGCAGTGCTGCAGAGACATTAACCCCGTCCACTGACAGCATGATTTGTTTTATTTTTCCTCGTCTCAGACTAGAATCACTGAGCAACAACTTTTGCTGAGTTGCATTGCCGAAGGTAAAGATATTGGAATTTTTTATTGTTGGGACTTAATTTGAGTGGATTTTACCAACTGCACTCCCCATGGGCACAGAAGGAAATCAGAAAGCCGACACATGCTTGCTGTGCAATTAACCCATTCTTCAGAAGAGCCACAATGGTTTCGGGGCCATGTCTGTGGTGCAGCATTCCCCAGGGTATCTCTTTTACATGAAAGTAGCTCCACAGAGTCATGGAGCAGCCTTTGCTGAAAAGGTGTTGGTGCAATGAGAGGGTCCAGTTGTGTTAAGAATTTAAAATCTGATTTGCAGACATCAGAAGAATATCATCCACTGTCACAGCACGGTGATAAGTGGACGTAGACTTTGTCTCTCAAAGGCTCGACGTTAACCCATTCAGTATCTTTTCTCGGCTTCCCAGTCAGAGAGCTTGTGCTGGGCGGGGAACGTGGGAGTTACCTCCAGTCTCTGCTCTAAAACCACCAAGCCTGGGCATCATTTGTTTGCAAAAATAGAATCTATTGATATGAGTTGCTGTCAAGCAGTCGAAGGGTAAAAATTTACCTTGAGGATTTCCATTTAAGTACAGGGGATAATCAATTATTATTAAAAGGTCCAGTTGAGGTGGTTCCTGCCCAATGTGATGTATGAAGTAAGATTGTAACAATTACAAATGCTGAGCCCTCAGGGAGTGTTCAGAGTCGGGGTCACGATCCAGGGTGGAGCACTCGCAATTCCACACAGAGAAGAGAGCTGAGATTATTGGACATTGATAAACCCTGTCAGTCCAATCTCAACCTATCAAAAGCAAAATACTGCGGATGCTGGAAATCTGAAATAAAAACAGAAAATGCTGGAGATGCTCAGCAAGTGAGGCATCGCCTGTGGAGAAAGAGACAGAGTTAATGTCCCAGGGCGAAGACCTTGCATCTGAACATCTGACAAAAGGTCTTCGACCTGAAGCGTTAACTCTGTCTCTTTCTCCACAGAAGCTGCCTGACCCGCTGAGCTTCTCCAGCATTTTCTGTTTTTATTTCAGTCTGAAGCTATTCCTGGTTGAGGGGGTGGTGAACTGCTTTGTTGAAGGTAACGAACATCCCTTATCTTGCAGACGGGACTGCTCTCTGGAATCAGTATGATCTTGAAAAGATAAAATGGACTCATGTTTAATGATGAATATTGCATTGGATGGTAAAGTTTCACCAGGGCTCATGAATGAGGTGGCAAGATTGTATTATGGGATGTGTAAAATCGGACGAGAGGAAGTGACTGAGGGTATAAGATAGAAACAGGAAAATTACACCACCAAATGGGGTCTAAGGTCATTGTGCTAGGTGACCATGGGTGAATTTCAGGAACCCAAACAGAACGGGTTCTGGAAAAGATGTGTGAGTGCACATACAAGTAACATAAATCGCCCGAGCACAATTCACCAAAAGGTGGCAATCTGATATCTATGCACAATCTGGACACCACCCGAGTCCATGCTGGGATAAACAAAGACCCTCTAGATACCCACTGACCTGTTGATCAGATAGCCTGAAAGCACAGGAATGGTTTATATTCAGTGTCACGTGTGGCATGGCCTTGGGATACGGGTCAGTGTGGAATTGTGATATGTTGCGTGTGAGGCATGTAGAACGCATGGTGAAGATACACTGAAGAGCGAAAGAAAGAACTCGCATTTCGACAGTGCCTGTCATGATCTCAGGACGTCCCAAAGCGCTTTACAGCCAATGAAGTACTTTTTGAATTGTAGTCACTGTTGTAATGCAGGAAACGCAGCAGCCAATTTGCGCACAGTAAGATCCCACAAACAGTGATGTGATAATGACCAGATCATCTATTTTCGTGATGTTGGTTGAGGGATAAACATTGGACAGGACACCGGGGAGAACTCCGAACAGATCTCAGACATGGTCAGTCACGTTGACAGCACCACTACATGAAATGGTTAATGTGGCTCAGAGTGTGAGAACGTACACTGTGTCACAACTGATTGAAACTTTATAATTAGGATAGTGACACATTCTTCATAGGGAAATCAACTTTATAGTGAAACAATCAGGACAGAGTTAAACACACTGATACCTCTCAGAGGGATGGAAATTCAAGTACAGAAGGATATAAAATTGGAAATTCCAAAATCAGGGTGAACCCCAAAGTTGAAATTAAAATGATCCAAAATATAGATAATAGTGAACGAGAACTGGAGGATTTTTGAAGTCCAGGTAATAAACTTTGATCGACAGAGATGCAAGAGGAGAACGTGATGCTGACGAAATAATGTTTATAATCAGCCTTAAATATGTGAAACCAAAAGGGAGGACTGCAAGAAAAGCATTAATCAGACTGCCTCGAAGTCTGCTCGTATTAGATTGCTATTGATTTCTTTTAGCTTTTTCCTGTTAAGTGAGTCTCTGTCAGAAGAAGGAAAGTATAATCTTCAGACAGGCTTGCTTTATTTTGGATAAATGTGTGTTTCACATAGTCAGTGAAAAGCAATGGTCAGCAAACAGTCTTGAATGATGAGTATGTATCAGAGTATCATAATATATAACAGCACAGAGGGAGGCCATTCGGCCCATCGTGCCTGTGCCGGCTCTTTGAAAGATCTATCCAATTGGTCCCACTCCCCTGCTCTTTCCCCGTAGCCCTGCAAATTTTTTCCCTTCAAGTATTTATCCAATTCCCTTTTGAAACTTATTATTGAATCTGCTTCCACCGCCCTTTCAGGCAGCGCATTCCAGATCAGAACAACTCGCTGCGTAAAAAAATGTTTCCTCATCTCCCCTCTGGTTCTTTTGCCGATCACCTTAAATCTGTGTCCTCTGGTTACCGACCCTTCTGCCACTGGAAACAATTTCTCCTTATTTACTCTATCAAAACCCTTCATGATTTTGAACACCTCGATTAAATCTCCCCTTAACCTTCTCTGTTCTAAGGAGAACAATCCCAGCTTCTCCAGTCTCTCCACGTAACTGAAGTTCCTCATCCCTGGAATCATTCTAGTAAATCTCCTCTGCACCCTCTCTAAGGCCTTCACATCTTTCCTAAAGTGCAGTGCCCAGAATTGAACACAATACTCCAGCTGAGGCCTAAACAATGTTTTATAAAGGTTTAGCATAACTTCCTTGCTTTTGTACTCTATGCCTCTATTAATAAAGCCCAGGATCCCGTATTTTTTTAACAGCCTTCTCAACTTGTCCTGCCACCTTCAAAGATTTGTGTACATTCACCCCCAGGTCTCTCTGTTCCTGCACCCCCTTTAAAATTGTACCATTTAGTTTATTTTGCCTCTCCTCATTCTTCCTACCAAATGCATCACTTCACACTTCTCTGTGTTAAATTTCATCTGCCATGTGTCTGCCCATTTCACCAGTCTGTCTCTGTCCTCCTGAAGTCTGTTACTATCCTCCACATTGTTTACTACATTTCCGAGTTTCGTGTCATCTGCAAACTTTGAAATTATACCCTCTATATACCAAGTCCATTGGGTATACTGTGTTTTCGGTAATGCTGTGGAACATGAGGTTTCTCGCATACAAGTGAGGAGAAAAAGGTATAAAAAGTGCATGTTTGTCCAGATACTTCGGAATTCGAAGGTTTGGCCAAGCAAGGAGAGCAAGCTCGGTACTGCAATGAGTTTTGGATTCCCTGGCTAACTAGCGAGGTTCTGCTGTAAGTGCTACTGTTAAATGTACGTTTAATTATTGTCAATGATTGTTATCATTGCACGCTCAATAAATCTGTGACTGTCTGACATTCAACGCTGTGAACTCTAATATTTTGAGGACTAACTTATAAGTAAGGACATCTGTCCTCTAACAGCCCAGTGTTAGAATCTCTCGTATTTATACTGTATATACTGGATGAATCTGTGTATTTAAATTTATATATGGGGTGAATCTCCCTGTATATTTATACTTGGTGAACCTCCATGTATATTTATACTATATACATTGGATGAATCTCTGTATATTTATACTCTGTACACTGGGTCAAACTCTCCTATTTCTACTGTATATACTGGGAGGAACTCTGCACATTAATACTTTATGTACTGGGTGAATCTGTGTATTTATACTGTTTACACTGGGTGTATCTCCCTGTGTATTTATACTGTATACACTGGATGTATCTCATCAATTATACTGTACACACCGGGTGAATCTCCCTGTGTATTTATACTGTACACACTGGGTGAATCTCCCTGTGTATTTATACTGTATACACTGGGTGAATCTCCCTGTGTATTTATACTGTATACACTGGGTGAATCTCCCTGTGTATTTACACTGTTTACACTGGGTGAATCTCTGTGCAATTAAACTGTTTATACTCAGTGAATTTCTGCATATTGATACTGTATATACTGGATGAATCTCCATGTGCATTTATACTGTATATGCAAGCTGAATCTCTATATTTATACTGTACATTCGTACATTCGCACGAGGGGGAAAGGAGGGCAATTGAAGCGAGAGCTCCCTGGATGACGAAAGAGACAGAGAGTAAGATGAAGCAGAGAAAGGGGGCGTATGACAGGTGTCAGGTTGCTAATGCAAGTGAGAACCAGGCTGAATATAGAAAGTTCAGAGGGGAAGTGAGAAAGGAAATAAGAGGGGCAAAGAGAGAGTATGAGAATAGACTGGCGGCCAACATAAAAGGGAATCCAAAAGTCTTTGATAGGCTGTAAACAGTAAACGGGTAGTAAGAGGGGGGCATGGCCGAAGTAATAAACGAGTACTTTGCATCTGTCTTTCCCAAGGAAGAAGATGTTGCCCAAGTCACAGTAAAAGAGGAGGTAGTTGAGATACTGGATGGGCTAAAAATTGATAAAGAGGAGGTACAAGAAAGGCTGGCTGTACTTAAAGTAGATAAGTCACTGGTCCGGATGGGATGCATCCTCGGTTGCTGAGGGAAGTAAGGGTGGAAATTGCGGAGGTACTGGCCATAATCTTCCAAACATCCTTAGATACGGGGGTGGTGCCAGAGGACTGGAGAATTGCAAATGTTACATCCTTATTCAAAAAAGGGTGTAAGGATAAACCCAGCAACTACAGGCCAGTCAGTTTAACCTCAGTGGTGGGGAAACTTGGACAAGTGTGGATTGATTAGGGAAAGCCAGTACGGATTTGCTAAAGACAAATAGTGTTTAACGAACTTGATTGAGTTTTTTGATGAGGTAACAGAGAGGTTTGATGAGGGCAGTGCGGTTGAATTGGAGTATATGGACTTTCAAAAGGCATTTGATAAAATGCCACGTAACTGGCTTGTCAACAAAGGTGAAGTCCATGGAATAAAAGGGGCAATGGCAGCATGGATAGGAAATTGGCTAAGTGACAGGAAACAGAGAGTAGTGGTGAACGGTTGTTTTTCGGACTGGAGGGAGGTGTACAGTGGTGTTCCCCAGGGGTCGGTGCTGGGACCACTGCTTTTTTTGATATATATTAATGACTTGGACTTGGGAGTACAGGGCACAATTTCAAAATTTGCAAATGACACAAAACTTGGAGATGTAATAAACAGTGAGGAGGATAGTGATAGACTTCAAGGGGATATAGACAGGCTGGTGGAATGGGCGGACACGTGGCAGATGAAATTTAATGCAGAGAAGTGTGATTCAATACATTTTAGTAGGAAGAATGAGGAGAGGCAATTTAAACTAGAGGGTACATTTCTAAAGGGGGTGCAGGAACAGAGAGATCTGGGGGCATATGTGCACAAATCGTTAAGGCGGCAGGGCAGATTGAGAAAGCGGTTAAAAAAGCATACGGGATCCTGGGCTTTATAAACAGAGGCATAGAGTACAAAAACAAGGAGGTCATGATGAACCTTTATTAAACACTGGTTCAAACACAACTGGAGTATTGTGTCCAGTTCTGGGTACCGCACTTTAGGAAAGATGTGAAGGCCCGAGAGAGGGTGCAGAAGAGATTTACTAGAATGATTCCAGGGATGAGGGACTTTTGTTACGAGGATAGACTGGAGAAGCTGGGGTTGTTCTCCTTGGAACAGAGAAGGTTGCGAGGAGATTTGATAGAGGTATTCAAAATCATGAGGTGTCTGGACAGAGTAGATAGAGAGAAACTGTTCCCATTGGCAGAAGGGTCAAGAACCAGAGGACATAGATTTAAGATGATTCGCAAAAGAACCAAAGTCGACATGAGGAAAACTTTTTTTACATAGCGAGTGGTTATGATCTGGAATGCACTGCCCGAGGAGGAATTATAAAGAAATGAGGGCGGAATTGGCTAAAGTGAACTGGGTAAACAGATTAGATGGTATGATGGTGGATAAGCAGTGGCAAACATTTAAAAATATATTTTATGACTCGCAACAAAAATCTATCCCTGTGAGGAGGAAAGACTCCACAAAAAAGGTGAACCAACCATGGCTAACTAAGGAAGTCAAGGATGGTATCGGGTTAAAAGAAAAAGCAGACAACATGGCAAAGATTATTGGTAAGCCCGAAGATTGGGAAAACTTTAAAAACCAGGAAAGGATGACTAAAAGAATAATAAAGAGGGAGAAAATAAATTATGAGAGTAAACTAGCTAGAAATATAAAAACTGACAGTAAAAGCTCCTACAAGTATATAAAAAGGAAGAGGGTAGTTAAAGTAAACATTGGTCCCTTAGAGGATGAGACTGGGGAAATAATAATGGAAAACAAGGAAATGGCAGAGGAATTGAACAGATATTTTGTATCTGTCTTCACAGTAGAAGACACTAATAATATACCAATAATAGTAGAAAATCAAGGGGCAAAGGGGAGGGAGGAACTAAAAACAATCACTATCACTAGAGAAAAAGTACTCAGTAAACTAATGGGTCTAAAGGCTGACAAGTCCCCTGGACCTGATGGCTTGCATCCGAGGGTCTTAAAGGAAGTGGCTACAGAGGTAGTGGATGCATTGGTTGTAATCTTCCAGAATTCACTAGATTCTGGAAAGGTCCCAGCGGATTGGAAAACCACAAACGTAACACCCCTATTCAAGAAGGGAGTGAGACAGAAAGCAGGTAACTATAGACCAGTTAGCCTAACATCTGTCATTGGGAAAATGCTAGAATCCATTATTAAGGAAGTAGTAGCAGGACATTTGGAGACTCATAATACAATCAAGGAGAGTCAACATGGTTTTATGAAGGGGAAATCATGTCTGACAAATTTATTAGAGTTCTTTGAGGAAGTAACGGGCAGGGTGGATAAAGGGGAACCAATGGATGCAGTATATTTGGATTTCCAAAAGGCATTCGATAAGGTGCCACATAAAAGATTACTGCACAAGAGCTCACGGTGTTGGGGATAATATACTGGCATGGATAGGGGATTGGCTAACTAACAGAAAACAAAGAGTCGGGATAAAAGGGTCATTTTCAAAATGGCAATCTGTAACTAGTGGGGTGCTGCAGGGCTCAGTGCTGGGGCCTCAACTATTTACAATATATATCAATGACTTGGATGAAGGAACAGAGTGTCTTGTGGCCAAATTTGCTGATGATACAAAGATAGGTGGAAAAGCAAGTTGTGATGAGGACACAAAGTGTCTGCAAAGGGATATTGACAGGTTAAGCGAATGGGCAAAAATTTGGCAGATGGAATATAATGTGGGAAAATGTGAAGTTTCCACTTTGGGAGGAAAAATAAAAAAGCAAAATATTATTTGAATGGAGAAATACTACAAAATGCTGCGGTACAGAGGGATCTGGGTGTCCTCGTACATGAAACACAAATAGTCAACATACAGGTGCAGCAGGTAATCCGGAAGGCAAATGGAATATTGGCCTTTATTTCTAGGGGGTTGGAATATAAAAGCAGGGAAGTCATGCTCCAACTGTACAGGGTGCTGGTAAGACCACATCTGGAGTACTGCATACAGTTCTGGTGCCCTTATTTAAGGAAGGACATACTTGCATTGGAGGCAGTTCACAGAAGGTTCACTAGGTTGATTCTGGGTATGGAAGGGTTGTCTTATGAGGAAAGATTGAACAGGTTGGGTCTATACTCATTGGAGTTTAGAAGAATGAGAGGAGATCTTATTGAAACATACAAGATTCTGAGGGGACTCGATAGGGTAGATGCTGAGAGGATGTTACCCCTCATGGGGAATCTAAAACTAGGGGGCATAGTCTCAGAATAAGGGGTCGCCCGTTTAAGATGGAAATGAGGAGGAATTTCTTCTCCCAGAGGGTCGTGAATCTTTGGAATTCTTTACCCCAAAAAGCTGTGGCGGCTGAGTCATTGAATACATTCAAGGCTGAGTTAGACAAATTTTTGATCAGTGAGGATATGGGGAAAGGGCAGGAAAGTGGAGTTGAGGTAAAAATCAGATCAGCCATGATCTCATTGAATGGGTGGAACAGGCTCGAGGGGCTGAATGGCCTACTCCTGCTCCTATCTCTTATGGTCTTATGGTGGGGGCAGATTAGCTGGGTTACTCTTGCAGAGAGACGGCAACGGCTCGACGGGCCGAATGGCCTCCTCCTGTGCTGTAGCCTTTCTGTGATTCTACGTACTGGGTGAATCTCAGTATTTATACTGTATATACTGGCTGAATCTCTGTTCATACTGTACATACTGGGTGAATCTCTCTCTGTATTTATACTGTATGCACTGGGTGACACTCACTGTATATTTATACTGTATGCACTGGGTGACACTCACTGTATATTTATACTGTATGCACTGGGTGAATCTCTCTGTATATTTATACTGTATGCACTGGGTGACACTCACTGTATATTTATACTGTATATACTGGCTGAATCTCTGTTCATACTGTACATACTGGGTGAATCTCTCTGTATATTTATACTGTATGCACTGGGTGACACTCACTGTATATTTATACTGTATGCACTGGGTGACACTCACTGTATATTTATACTGTATGCACTGGGTGAATCTCTCTGTATATTTATACTGTATGCACTGGGTGACACTCACTGTATATTTATACTGTATGCACTGGGTGACACTCACTGTATATTTATACTGTATATACTGGGTGAATCTGTGCATTTATACTCTATGCACTGGGTGAAAAACCCTGTAAAATTATACTGCATATACTGTCTATCTCCCTGGGTATTTATACTGTACATACTGGGTAAGTATCAGTACTTATGCTGTATATACTGGGTGAATGTCTGTGTATTTATATTGTATATACTGGGTGAATCTCCCTATGTATTTATGCTCTGTACACTGGGTGAAACTCCCTGTATATTTATACATGTTTTCACTGGGTGAATCTCTGTATATTTATACTGTACATACTGTCTGAATCTCCGTGTGTATTTATATAGTATATACTGGGTGAATCTCCGTGTATTTATCATGTATATTGGGTGAATCTCTGTGTATTTATAGTGTATATTGGGTGAATTTCTGTGTATTTTCCTGTATAAACTGGGTGAATCTCCCTGTGTATTTATATAGTATATACTGGGTGAATCTCTGTATTTATTGTGTATATTGGGTGAATCTCTGTGTATTTATAGTGTATACTGGGTGAATTTCTGTGTATTTTCCTGTATAAACTGGGTGAATCTCCCTGTGTATTTATACTGTACACACTGGCTGAGTTTGCCTCTATTTATACTGTATATTGGTGAATCACCATGTGTTTTTTACTGTATGTACTGGTTCAATCTCCGGGTGTATTTCTGCTGTTTACACTGGGTGAGAAACTCATAGTATTTACTGGGTGAATATCAGTATTTATATTGTTTGTACTGAGTAAATCTCTCTGGATATTTATACGGTATATATTTGGGGAATCTCTGTTTTTATACTGTACATACTGGATGACTCTACCTGAGTATTCTGTACATACTGGGTGAGCCTGTGTACTGATACTGTATTTACTGGGTGAGCCTGTGTACTGATACTGTATTTACTGGGTGAGTCTGTGTACTGATACTGTATTTACTGGGTGAGTCTGTGTACTGATACTGTATTTACTGGGTGAGTCTGTGTACTGATACTGTATTTACTGGGTGAGTCTGTGTACTGATACTGTATTTACTGGGTGAGCCTGTGTACTGATACTGTATTTACTGGGTGAGTCTGTGTACTGATACTGTATTTACTGGGTGAGCCTGTGTACTGATACTGTATTTACTGGGTGAGTCTGTGTACTGATACTGTATTTACTGGGTGAGTCTGTGTACTGATACTGTATTTACTGGGTGAGCCTGTGTACTGATACTGTATTTACTGGGTGAGCCTCTCTGCTTGTTTGTACTCTATAAACTGGGTGATTTTCTGTGTATCATACTTTATAAACTGGGGGAATCTTTCAGTATATTTATACTCTATTGACTGGGTGAAATCCTGTGTATTTATACTGCATACACTGGGTGAATCTCTTTGTATTTATACTGATATACTGCATGAATACCTCTATTCATACCCTGTATACTTGGTGAATCTCTGTGTATTTATATCGTATATACCAGGTGACTCTGTGTATCCTGGGTGAATCTCCATGTGTATTTATACTGTATTTACAGCTTGATTCTATGTATTTACACTTATATCCTGGGTGAATATATCTGTGTATTTACACTGTATCTACTGGGTGTACCTCTGTGTATTGATACCATATACAGTAGGTGGATTGGTGTCTGCGTATGCTCTGTATACTGACAGTAACTTACTGTGTATTTGTGCTGTATGCAATGGGTGAAATTCTGTGTGTAATTATACTGTATGCACTGTGTGAATCTTGGTGTAGTTATACTGTATATACTTGGTAAACCTCTATGCATTTATATTGTTTATACTGCATGAATCTTTTTGTATTTATACTGTATATACTAGGTGAATACTAAATGTATTAGGTGAATCTCCCTGTGTATTTATACTGTATATACTGGATAAATTTCAGTATATTTATACTGTATATACTGGGTGAATCTATGTGTATTCATACTATGTATGCTGGCTGTATCTCCCTGTGTATTTATACAATATACACTGGGTGAAATTCCCTGTGTATTTATACTGTACATATTGGGTGTATCTCTGTGTATTGATACCATATATAGTCGGTGAATCTGTGTCTATTTATGCTCTATATATTAACTGTAACTCCCCATGTATTTGCGCTGTATACACTGCATGAAACTCCCTGTGTAATTATACTGTATACACTGTGTGAATCTCAGTGTAGTTATACTGTATGTACATGGTGAATCTCTGTGCTTTTATATTGTTTATACTGGGTGAGTCTCTGTATTTATACTGTATACACTGTATATAGAATCATAGAATCATAGAAGGTTACAGCACGGAAGGAGGCCATTCGGCCCATCGAGTCCGCGCCGGCTCTATTAATGAGCAATCCAGCTAGTCCCACTGCCCCGCCCTATCCCCGTAGCCCTGCACATTTTTTTGTTTCAAGTACTTATCCAGTTCCCTTTTGAAGGCCATGATTGAATCTGCCTCCACCACCCCCTCGGGCAGTGCATTCCAGATCACAACCACTCGCTGTGTAAAAAAGTTTTTCCTCGTGTCACCTTTGGTTCTTTGCCAAACACTTTAAATCTATGTCCTCTGGTTCTTGACCCTTCCACCAATGGGAACAGTTTCTCTCTATCTACTCTGTCTAGACCCTTCATGATTTTGAACACCTCGATCAAATCTCCTCGCAACCATCTCTGTTCCAAGGAGAACAACCCCAGCTTCTCCAGTCTATCCACGTAAAAGAAGTCCCTCATCCCTGGAATCATTCTAGTAAATCTCTTCTGCACCCTCTCTAGGGCCTTCACATCTTTCCTAAAGTGCGATGCCCAGAACTGGACACAATACTCCAGTTGTGGCCGAACCAGTGTTTTATAAAGGTTCATCATGACTTCATTGCTTTTGTACTCTATGCCTCTGTTTATAAAGCCCAGGATCCTGTATGCTTTTTTAACCACTTTCTCAACCTGCCCTGCCACCTTCAATGATTTGTGTACATAAACCCCCAGATCTCTCTGCCCTTGTACCCCTTTTAGAACTGTGCCCTTTAGTTTATATTGCCTCTCCTCATTTTTCCTACCGAAATGCATCACCTTGAATTTTTCCCGTTAAATTTCATCTGTCACGTGTCCACACTTGTCACCAGCCTGTCTATGTCCTCTTGAAGTCTATCACTATCCTCCTCACTGTTCACTACACTTACAAGATTTGTGTCATCTGCAGATTTTGAAATTGTGCCCTGTACACCCAAGTCCAAGTCATTAATATATATCAAGAAAAGCAGTGGTCCCAGCACCGACCCCTGGGGAACACCACTGTACACCTCCCTCCAGTCTGAAAAACAACCGTTCACCACTATTCTCTGTTTCCTGTCCCTTAGCCAATTCTGTATCCATGTTGCTACTGCTCCCTTTATTCCATGGGCCGCAATCTTAATTGCAAGCCTACCATGTGTCACTTTATCAAACGCTTTTTGAAAATCCATATACACCACATCAACTGCATTGCCCTCATCTACCCTCTCTGTACCTCATCAAAAATCTCTATCAGGTTAGTTAAATACGATTTGCCTTTAACAAATCTATCCTGGCTTTCCCTAAACAATCCACACTCATCCAAGTGACTGTTAATTCTGTCCCAATTGTAAACAATTTTACAACACCAAGTTATAGTCCAGCAATTTTATTTTAAATTCACAAGCTTTCGGAGACTTCCTCCTTCCTCAGGTAAATTGTTTACAATTGTCAACCCCAGTCCATCACCGGCATCTCCACATCATGACTACCATCGACAATTCTGTCCCAGATTATCGTTTCCAAAAGATTCCCCACTAATAAGGTTAAACTGACTGGCCTGTATTTGCTGGGTTTATCCTTACACCCTTTTTTGATCAAAGGTGTGACATTTGCAATTCTCCAGTCCTCTGGCACCACTCCTGTATCTAAGGATGACTGCAAGATTATGGCCAGCACCTCCGCAATTTCCACCCTTACTTCCCTCAACATCCTCGGATGCATCCCATCAGGACCGGGTGACTTATCTACTTTAAGTACAGCCAGCCTTTGTAGTACCTCTTCACTATCATACTCTCTCTTTGCCCCTATTATTTCCTTTTTCACTTCCCCTCTGAACTTTCTATATTCTGCCTGGTTCTCATTTGTGTCTCAACCTGACACCTGTCATATACTCCTTTTCCCCACTCCATCTTTTACTGGGTGAATCTCCCTGTGTATTTATACTGTATACACTGGGTGAAACTCACTGTATATTTAAACTGTATACACTGGATCAATCTCTGTATTTATACTGTATATACTGGGTGAATCTCTTTATTTATATTGTATATACTTGGAGAATTTCTGCCTTTATACTGTATATCCAAGGTGATTCTCTCTGTGCATTTATACTGCATAAACTGGGTGAATCTCCCTGTGCATTTATACTGACTACACTTGGTGAATCTCTGTATTTACACTGTATAAACTGGGAGAATCTCTGTGTATTCATAGTGTATATACTGGGTGAATCTTTGAATTTAGACGGTTTTTCCTGGGTGAATCTCCCTTTGTATTTATACTGTATATACTGTGTGAATCTCTATATTCATACTGTATATGTAGGGTGAATCATCCTGTGTATGTATGCACTGAGTGAATCTCAGTATTTATATTGTATATACTGGGTCAAACTCTATGTATTTATACTGTATATACAGGGTGAGTCTCCCTGTATATTTATACTTTATATACTGGGTGAATCCTTCGGCGTATCCAAATGTGTATATACTAGGTAATTTTCTTGGTATTTATACTTTATAAACCAGGTGAATCTTTGTATATTCATATTATATATAGTGAGTGAACCGCCCAGTGTATTTATACTGTGTATACTGGAAGAATCTGCGTGTTTATTCTGAGTAAACTGGGTGAATCTTTCTGTGTATTTATACTGTATATACTGGCTGTATCTCCCTGTGTATTTATACTGTATATACCGGGTGAAATTCCCTGTGTATTTATACTATGTATACCGGGTGAAATTCCCTGTGTATTCATAATGTATATACTGGTTGAATCTGTGTATTTATACTGTATATACTGGGTGAATCTGTGTATTTATTTTGTATATGCTGGATGTATCTCCCTGTGTATACTGTATACAGAGGGTGAATTTCCCTATGTATTTATACTGTAAATACTGGGTGCATCTCTGTGTATTCATACTGTGTATACTGGGTGAATCTCTATTGATACAGTATATACTGGGTGCATCTCCCTGTATATTTATATTGTATTTACTGGGTGAATCTATGTATTTACATTGCACATGCTGGGCGAATCTCTTTGTATTCACACTGGGTGAATCTCTGTGTATTTATACTGTAAATACCAGGTAACCCTCTGTGTATTTATGCTGTACAGACGGGCTGAATATCCCTGTATAATTATATTCTATACACTGGATTAAGCTCACTGTATATTTATGCTGTATACACTGGGTGAATCTCTGTGTATTCATACTGCATATTCTGCCTGAATCTATGTATTTACACTGTATATTCATGGGGAATCCCTGTGTATTTTTACAGTATGTCCTGGATGTATCCCTTTGTATTGATACAGTACCCAGTGGGTGAATCTATGTCTAATTATACTCTGTATACTAGCTGTATCTCCCTGTGTATATGTACTGTATACACTGGCTGAATCTCCCTGTATATTCATAGTGTATATACTGGGTGAACCTCTCTGTATTTTTACTGTATATATAGGCTGAATCTCCTTGTATATTTATATTCTATACACTGGGTGAATCTCTGGGTATTTATACTGTATATACTGGGTGAATTTCTGTGTATTTACACAGCATTATATTAGGCAAATCTCTGTGAATTTGTACTGTATATACTTGGTGATTTTTTGTGTTAATACTATATATACTGTGTAAATCTCTACGTAAATATACCGTATTTAATGGATGAATGTCTGTATTTTTACTGTATATACTGGGTAAATCTCCTGGTTTATTTGTACTGTGTATACTGGATGAATTACTCTGTGTATTTATACTGTATAAATTAGGTGAATCCTTTGTGTATTTATATTGTATATACTGGGTCAATCTGTATATACTGGCTGTATCTCCCTGTGTATTTATACGTTATACACTGTGAAATTCCCTTTGTATTTACACAGTATGCACTGGGTGAATCTGTATTTATACTGTATTTACAGCTTGAACCTATGTGTTTATACTGTATATACTCGATGAAGCTCTTTGTATTTATACTGTATACACTGAGAGAATCTCTGTGTATTGATACCGTATATAGTAGGTAAATCTGCATCTGCTTATGCTCTGTATACTAACTATAACTCTCTGTGTATTTGTGCTGTATACACTGCATGAAATTCCCTATATTATTATACTGCATACATTGTGTGAATCTCAGTGTAGTTATACTGTATATACATGGTGAATCTCTGTGCATTTATATTGTCTATACGGGGTGAATCTCCCTGTGTATTTATGCTGTATACACTGGGTGAAACTCACTGTATATTCAAACTGTACACACTGGATCAATCTCTGTATTTATACTGTATATACTGGTTGAATATCTATATTTATACTATATATATTGGCTGTATCGCCATGTGTATTTACTACTATATACACTGGATGAAATTCCCTGTGTATTTATACTGTATCTGCTAGGTGAATATCTGTATTAACACCGTATATATTGGATGAATCTCTGTGTATTTATACCGCATATACTGGGTAAATCTCTCTGTGTATTTATACTGTATATACCGGCTGTATCTGCCTGTGTATTTATACTGTATATACCGGCTGTATCTGCCTGTGTATTTATACTGTATCTACTGGGTGAATCTCTGTCTATTTATACCTTATTTGCTGGGTGAACCTCTGTATTTATACTGTGTACACTGGATGAATCTTGCTGTGTGTACAGTAAATACAATGTGAATCTATAGCTACACTGTACATACTGGGTGAATCTGTGCATTTATTCTCTATACACTAGGTGAAACACTCTTTATATTTATACTGTATATACAGGATGAATCTCTGTCAATTCATACTTTATATACTGGGTGAATCTGTGTATTTATATTGAATGTAGTGGGAGAATCTTTGTATATTTATACTGTATATACTGGCTGTATCTCCCTGTGCATTTATACTGTATATACTGGGTAAATCTGTGTATTTATACTGTATATACTGGGTAAATCTGTGTATTTATACTGTATATACTGGGTGAATTTATCAGTGTATTTATACTATATATACTGGGTGAAACTCTGCATATTTATACCGTATACACTGGGTGAAACTCCATGTGTATTAACACTGTATATACTGGGTGAATCTCCCTGTGTATTTATATGTGTATACTGGGTGAATCTCCCTGTGTAATGATACTGTGTATACTGGGTGAATCTCCCTGTGTATTTATACTGTGTATACAGGGTGAATCTCTGTGTATTGATATTATAATTAGTGGGTGAATCTATGTCTACTTATACTCTGTATACTGACTGTATCTTCCTGCGTATTTGTACTATATACACTGTGTGAATCTCTTTGTATTTATACTGGATATACTGGGTGAATCTCCCTGTCTATATATTCTGTGTATACTGGATGAATCTCTCTATGTATTAATACTGTATATACTATCTGAATCTCCCTGTGTATTTATACAGTATACACTGAGTGAAATGCACTGTATAATTAAACTGTACACACTGGACGAATCGCTGTCTTTATACTGTACACTGGCTGAATTTCTCTATTTATACTGTATATACAGGGGGAAATCTCACAGTTTATTTATACTGCATATACTAGGTGAATCTCTGTATTTATACCACATATATGTGGTGAATCTTCTGATGTATTTAGACTATATACTGGGTTAATCTTTCTGTATATTGATGCTGTATATACTAGGAACATTTCTGAGTATTTATACTGTATAAATTGGGTGAATAACTCATTGTATTTATACTCTGTATACTGGATGAATTTCTCTGTATATTTATTGTGCATATACTGTCTGTATATCCCTGTTTATTTATACTGTATACACTGGGTGAAACTCACTGTATATTTCTACTGTATACACTGAATGAATCTATGTATTTAGACTGTATGTACTGGTTGAATCTCTTTGTAGTCATACTGTTTATACCGGGTGAATCTCACTGAGTATTTATACTGTGTATACTGGGTGAATCTCTGTGTATTGATACTGTATATACTGGGTGAATCTTTGTCTACTGATACTCTGTATACAAGCTGTATTTCCCATTGTATATTTACTGTATACACTGGGAGTTACTCACTTTACATTTATACTGTATACACTGGATGAATCTCTGCATTTATACTGTATATGTGTGGTATATCTATCCATGTATTTATACTGTACATCGTTCAGTGTATTCATACTGTAAATACTAGGTGAATCGCCCTGTGTATTTATACTGTATAAGTTGCGTGAATCATTCTGTGTATTTATACATGATACACTGGGTGAATCACTGTCTTTATACTGTATATATTGCGTGAATCTCCCTGTATAACTATATATACTGGGTTACGCTCTCTATTATATAGTATTTAATGGGTGAATTGCTGTGTATTGATACTGTTTATTCGAGGTGAATCTCTGTATTTATAATGTATATAATGGGGTGAATCTTTCAGTATATTTAGACTCTATCAACTGGGTGAATCTCTGTGTATTTGTGTTGCATACACTGGATGAATCCCTGTGTATTTATATTGTATATACTGGGTGAATCTCTGTATATTAATAAGCTGAGTGAATCACCCTGTGTATTTATACTTTATATACTGAGTGAATCTCTGTGTTTATATTGTGTACATAGGAACATAGGAACAGGAGTAGGCCATTCAGCCCCTCGTGCCTGCTCTGCCATTTGATAAGATCATGGCTGATCTGTGATCTAACTCCATATACCTGCCTTTGGCCCATATCCCTTAATACCTTTGGTTGCCAAAAAGCTATCTATCTCAGATTTAAATTTAGCAATTGAGCGAGTGTCAATTGCCGTTTGCGGAAGAGAGTTCCAAACGTCTACCACCCTTTGTGTGTAGAAATGTTTTCTAATCTCACTCCTGAAAGGTCTGGCTCTAATTTTTAGACTGTGCCCCCTACTCCTAGAATCCCCAACCAGCGGAAATAGTTTCTCTCTATCCACCCTATCTGTTCCCCTTAATATCTTATAAACTTCGATCAGATCACCCCATAACCTTCGAAACTCCAGAGAAGACAACGCTGCGTGAATCACTGTATTTGAGGCTGAATTTGTTTATTGCTTGGTTTAAGTTAATCTAATAAATTAAGGCACGGCAGGGCAGCTCAGACCCGTGGAATGCACAACCTGTGCCATGTGGGAACTCCAGGACGCTTCCTGTATCCTGGACAACCACATGTGCAGGAAATGTCATCAGCTGGAGGAGCTCGAGCTCTGGGTTTTGGACCTTGAGCAGCGGCTGGCGTCACTGCAGTGCATCCGCGAGGCTGAGAGCTTCGTGGAAAGCACATTTCAGGAGGTGGTCACCCCGCAGATTAAGAGAGTGCAGGCAGAGATGGACTGGGTGACCGCCAGACAGACAAGGAGGACCAGGCAGGTAGTGCAGGAGTCCCCTGAGGGCATCTCACTCTCCAACCAGTATTCAGTTCTGGGTACTGGTGGGGGAGAGGGTTCCTCTGGGGAGTGCAGCCAGAGCCAAGACCAGAGCACCATGGGTGGCTCAGCTGTACAGGGGGGAGGAGAAAGGTCGAGAGAGCGATAGTGATAGGGGATTCAATAGTTAGGGGAGCAGACAGGCGTTTCTGTGGCCACAGACGTGACTCCAGGATGGTACGTTGCCTCCCTGGTGCCAGGGTCATGGATGTCACTGAGCAGCTGCAGAACATTCTGAAGGGGGAGGGTGAACAGCCAGAGGTCGTGGTCCATATCGGTACCAACGACATAGGTAAAAAGAGAGCCGAGGTCCTGCAAGCAGAATATAAGGAGTTAGGAAATAAGTTAAAAAGCAGGACCTCAAGGGTAGTGATCTCAGGATTACTCCCAGTGTCACGTGCTAGTGAGTATAGGAATAGGAGAATAGACCAGATGAATGTGTGGCTGCAGGGTTGGTGCAGGAGGGAGGGACTTAGATTCCTGAGGAATTGGGACCGATTCTGGGGAAGGTGGGACCTGTACAAGCCGGACGGGTTGCACCTCAACAGATCCGGGACTAATATCCTCACAGGGGGGTTTGCGAGTGCTGTTGGGGAGGGTTTAAACCAGAGTGGCAGGGGGATGGGAACCTGAGCGGGGAGTCAGAAGAGAGTAAAGTTGAGAGACGCAAGAGAGGGGAAGACCCAGGGGAAATTTACAATACAAATAGTTGTTCAAGAACAAGTAAAAGGAAAAGCTTAGAGCAGCGGAAAGAAAGTGTACTTTAGGCACTACAGATAAAGTGAAAACTAGAAGGCGTAAGGCGATTAACCCAGCATCAAAGCTGAAGGTCAGGCTAGGGTGTGTGGCCCAACTAAGAGTTCTATATACAAATGCACGGAGTATAAGGAATAAATTAAATGAACTACAGGTTCAAATTCAAATTGGAGGGTATGACATGATAGCTATTACTGAGACATGGCTGCAGGATGGTCAGGATTGGGAACTAAATATACCGGGTTATAAGGTCTACAGGAGAGATAGGGAAAATGGAAGAGGGGGAGGAGCAGCCTTAGTGATTAGAGATGAAATCACTTCAATGATAATGGAGGATATAATGAGAGGTAAGCAGCCAACAGAGACCTGATGGGTTGAATTGAGAAATAGGAAAGGATCTAAGACTATAGTGGGAGTTGTGTATAGGACCCCTGGCAGCAGCTCTGAAGTGCTAGATTGTATAAATGCAGAGATTAGACAAGTGTGTAAGAAAGGCATAGTGGTCTTAATGGGGGACTTTAACCTTCACATAGATTGGGAAAAGCAGAATAGCAACTGTCAGAAAGGTAGTGAATTTCTTGAGTGTGTCCGGGATAGTTTTCTACAGCAGTATGTCCTGGAGGCAACAAGGGGGCAAGCCATACTAGATTTAGTAATGAGTAATGAACCAGATTTAGTTAACAGCTTAACTGTGCGTGAACATCTATCCAATAGCGATCATAACATAGAACAATAGAGTTCAAGGTAGTGTTTGAAAGGGAAAAAAAGTGAATCAGCTGCTAAGATTCTAGACTTGGGTAAGGCCGACTTCAATGGGATGAGACAGAGACTGTCCACAGTAAACTGGGCAAATCTGTTAATGGGTAAAACGACTGATGATCAGTGGGAAATGTTTAAAGAAACATTTAACGAGATACAGAACCGGTTTATACCCCTGAGGGGCAAGAACTCTACTTGCCAAAAAAAACAGCCATGGACAACTAAAGAGGTAAGGGACAGTATAAGACATAAGGAAAGGGCATACAAAAAGGCAAAAAATGGCACAGATCCTGGCGAATGGGAAAGATACAAAGATCAACAAAACAGATAGTAAGAGCTACAAAAGGAGAGTATGAAAAGAAACTTGCAAGGGATATCAAAACCAATATGAAGAACTTTTATAGTTATATTAGGAAAAAGAGGGTGGTCAGGAGCAGTGTTGGCCCCTTAAAAACTGAAAGTGGGGATATTGTCATTGACAATGAGGAAATGGCGGACATATTGAATAATTACTTTGCGTCAGTATTTACAGTCGAAAAAGAGGATAGCATGCCGGAAATCCCAAGAAAACTAATATTGAATCGGGGACAGGGACTCGATAAAATTAACATAAGTAAAACAACAGTAATGAAGAAAATAATAATGAAGAAAGAGTGACAAATCCCCAGGACCAGATGGTTTCCATCCCAGGGTTTTAAAGGAAGTAGGTGAGCACATTGCAGATGCCCTAACTATAATCTTTCAAAGTTCTCTAGATTCAGGAACTGTCCCTCTGGATTGGAAAATTGCACGTCACTCCGCTTTTTAAGAAAGGAGAGAGAGGGAAACCGGGGAATTATAGACCAGTTAGCCTAACATCTGTTGTGGGCAAAATGCTGGAGTCTATAATTAAGGATAGGGTGACTGAACACCTCGAGAATTTTCAGTTAATCAGAGAGAGCCAGCATGAATTTGTGAAAGGTAGGTCGTGCCTGACAAACCTGATTGAATTTTTTGAAGAGGTGACTAAAGTAGTGGACAGGGGAATGTCAATGGATGTTATTTATATGGACTTCCAGAAGACATTTGATAAGGTCCCACATAAGAGACTGTTAGCTAAGTTAGAAGCCCATGGAATCGAGGGAAAAGTATGGACTTGGTTAGGAAGTTGGCTGAGCGAAAGGCCACAGAGAGTAGGGATAATGGGAAGGTACTCACATTGGCAGGATGTGACTAGTGGAGTCCCGCAGGGATCTGTCTTGGGGCCTCAATTATTCACAATATTTATTAACGACTTAGATGAAGGCATAGAAAGTCTCATAGTTAAGTTTGCCGATGACACAAAGATTGGTGGCATTGTAAGTAGTGTCGATGAAAACATAAAATTACAAAGCGATATTGATAGATTAGGTGAATGGGCAAAACTGTGGCAAATGTAATTCAATGTAGACAAATGTGAGGTCATCCACTTTGGATCAAAAAAGGATAGAACAGGGTACTTTCTAAATGGTAAAAAGTTAAAAACAGTGGATGTCCAAAGGGACTCAGGGTTTCAGGTACATAGATCATTGAAGTGTCATGAACAGGTGCAGAAAATAATCAAGAAGGCAAATGGAATGCTGGCCTTCATATCTAGAGGACAAGAGTACAAGGGGGCAGAAGTTATGCTGCAGCTATACAAAACCCTGGTTAGACCGCACCTGGAGTACTGTGAGCAGTTCTGGGCACCGCACCTTCGGAAGGACATATTGGCCTTGGAGGGAGTGCAGCGTAGGTTTACTAGAATGATACCCGGACTTCAAGGGTTAAGTTATGAGGAGAGATTACAGAAATTGGGGTTGTATTCTCTGGAGTTTCGAAGGTTAAGGGGCGATCTGATCGAAGTTTTTCAGATATTAAGGGGAACGGATAGGGTGGATAGAGAGAAACTATTTCCGCTGGTTGGGGATTCTAGGAGTAGGGGGCACAGTCTAAAAATTAGAGCCAGACCTTTCAGGAGTGAGATTAGAAAACATTTCCACACACAAAGGGTGTTAGAAGTTTTGAACTCTCTTCCGCAAACGGCAATTGATACCAGCTCAATTGCTAAATTTAAATCTGAGATAGATAGCTTTTTGGCAATCAAAGGTATATGGAGTTAGATCACAGATCAGCCATGATCTTATCAAATGGCGGAGCAGGCACGAGGGGCTGAATGGCCTACTCCTGTTCCTATATTCCTATACCGGGTGAATCTTTGTATTTATAACGTATATACAGGGTGAATCTCCCTTTCTATTTATACTGTATATACTGGATAAATCTGTATTAATACTGCATATTCTAGGTGAATCTGTGCATTTGTACTGTACATATTGGATGAATCTGTGTACTTATACTTTGTACTGTACATACTTGGTGAATCTTCCTGTGTATTTATACCGTATATACTGGGTGAATCTCTCTATTTATACTCTATATACTTGTTGAATCTCTCTGCTTTTATACTGTAAAAACATGGTGAATCTTTGTGAATTGATACAGTATATACTGGGTGAATCTCCCTGTGTATTTACATTGTATATACTGTGAGAATCTCTGTTTCTTTATAATGTATATACCGGGTGAATCTGTGTGTATTTATACTGTATATACTGGCTGAATTTCACTGCGTTTATACTGTATACACGGATGAAACTGCCTCTGTATTTATACGGTATATACCGGGTGAATTCCTGTACATTCATACTTGCTTACTGGGTGAAACTCCCTGTGTATTTATACTGCATATACTCATTGCCTCTCTGTTTATTTATAATGTATATACTGAGTGAATCTCTGTGGATTTATACTGTATATATTGGCTGAATCTTTCTGTGTTATTATACTTAACATACTGTGTGAATCTCCCTCTGTATTTATACTTCATATACTGGGTAAATATCTGTGTATTTATATTGTATATACTGGGAGAATTTCTTTGTATTGATACCGTATATAGTGGTTGAATCTATGTTTACATATACTCTGTATTCTGGCTGTATCTCCCGGTGTATATTTACTGTATACACTGGGTGAAATTCACTGTATATTTATACTGTATACACTGGATGAATCTATGTATCTATTATGTATATACTGGGTGTATATCCCTGTGTGTTTGTTTTGTATGTACTGTGTGAACCTCTCAATGTATTCATACTGTATATACTGGGAGAACCTCCCTGTGTGTTTGCACTGTATATACTGGGAGAATCTCCCTGTGTGTTTGTACTGTATATACTGGGAGAATCTCCCTGTGTGTTTGCACTGTATATACTGGGAGAATCTCCCTGTGGGTTTGCACTGTATATACTGGGAGAATCTCCCTGCATATTTGCACTGTATATACTGGGAGAATCTCCCTGTGGGTTTGCACTGTATATACTGGGAGAATCTCCCTGTGTGTTTGTACTGTATATACTGGGAGAATCTCCCTGTGGGTTTGCACTGTATATACTGGGAGAATCTCCCTGTGTGTTTGCACTGTATATACTGGGAGAATCTCCCTGTGTGTTTGCACTGTATATACTGGGAGAATCTCCCTGTGGGTTTGCACTGTATATACTGGGAGAATCTCCCTGTGGGTTTGCACTGTATATACTGGGAGAATCTCCCTGTGTGTTTGCACTGTATATACTGGGAGAATCTCCCTCTTTATTTATCCTTAATATATACTGGGTGAATCTCTGAGTATTCATACTGTATAAATTGGGTATACTGTTTCTACTGGATGAATCTTCCTGTGCATTTAACTGTATATACTGGGTTACTCTCTGTGTATTGTATATTCCAGGTGAATCTCAATGGTATTTATATCAAATGGCGGAGCAGGCACGAGGGGCTGAATAGCCTACTCCTGTTCCTATGTTCCTATGTACCAGGTGAATCCTTATGTATTCATACTGTATACACTGGGTGAAACTCCCTGTGTATTTATACTGTATACACTGGGTGAAACTCCCTGTGTATTTATACTGTATACACTGGGTGAAATTCCCTGTGTATTTATACTGTATACACTGGGTGAAACTCCCTGTGTATTTATACTGTATATACTCGTTGCCTCTCTGTGTATTTATACTGTATACGTTGGGTGAATGTCTATATGTTTATATCGTGTCTACTGGGTGAATCTCCACGTATTTAAATGTTTATACTGAGTGACCCTCTCTGTGTATCTCTGTATATTTATACTGGATGAATCTCCCTGTGTTATTATACTGTATATGCTGGGTGCATCTCATTGTGTATTTATACTGCATATACTGGGTGAATCTCTGTATTCATACTGTATGATTTTCTGGGTGATTTTCTCTGTGTATTTATACTGCATATACTGGGAGAATCTCCCTGTTGATTTATCCTTAATATAAATTGGGTGAATCTCCCTGTGCATTAAACTGTATATACTGGGCTACTCTCTGTGTATTGTGTATTCTGGGTGAATCCTCCATGGGTATTTATACTGTTTATACAGGCTGAATATCTGTATTTATAATCTATATATAGGGTGAGTCTATCAGTATATTTATACTTTATTACTTGGGTGAATCTCCCTGTGTATTTATAATGTATAAACTGCATGAATCTCTCTATTCATGCTCTATATAATGGGTGACTCAATGTATTTATACTGTGTATACTGTGTGAATCTCGATTTATACTGTATATAAAGGGTGAATGTCTCTGTATATTCATACTGTACATACTGTGTGAATGTCTCTGTCTATTTTACTATATATACTGGCGAATCTGTGTATTTACACTGGATATACTTGGTGAATCTCCCTGGGTATATATACTGTATATACTTGGTGAATCTCCCTGTGTATTCACACCATATATAATGCGTGAATCTCTGTGTATTTATGATGTATACACTGGGTGAATCTCTGTGTATTTATGATGTATACACTGGGTAAATCTCTGTGTATTTATGATGTATACACTGGGTGAATCTCTGTGTATTTATGATGTATACACTGGGTGAATCTCTGTGTATTTATGATGTATACACTGGGTGAATCTCTGTGTATTTATGATGTATACACTGGGTGAATCTCTGTGTATTTATGATGTATACACTGGGTGAATCTCTGTGTATTTATGATGTATACACTGGGTGAATCTCTGTGTATTTATGATGTATACACTGGGTGAATCTCTGTGTATTTATGATGTATACACTGGGTGAATCTCTGTGTATTTATGATGTAGACACTGGGTGAATCTCTGTGTATTTATGATGTATACACTGGGTGAATCTCTGTGTATTTATGATGTATACACTGGGTGAATCTCTGTGTATTTATGATGTATACACTGGGTGAATCTCTGTGTATTTATGATGTAGACACTGGGTGAATCTCTGTGTATTTATGATGTAGACACTGGGTGAATCTCTGTGTATTTATGATGTATACACTGGGTGAATCTCTGTGTATTTATGATGTATACACTGGGTGAATCTCTGTATTTATGATGTATACACTGGGTGAATCTCTGTGTATTTATGATGTATACACTGGGTGAATCTCTGTGTATTTATGATGTATACACTGGGTGAATCTCTGTGTATTTATGATGTATACACTGGGTGAATCTCTGTGTATTTATGATGTATACACTGGGTGAATCTCTGTGTATTTATGATGTATACACTGGGTGAATCTCTGTTTATTTAAACTTTATAGACTTGTGAATCTCCATTTATACTGTGCATACTGGGTAAATCTCTTTGTATATTTGTACCGTTTTTACTGGGTGAATCTCCCTTTGTATTCACACCGTAGATACGCAGGAATCACTGTGTATTAATAATGTACACGTTGGGTGAATCTCTCTCTCCATTTATACTGTGTAAACTGGGTGAATCTCCCTGTGTTTACATAGAAAAATAGAAAATAGGAGCAAGAGTAGGCCATTCGGCCCTTCGGGCCTGCTCCGCCATTCAAAATGATCATGGCTGATCGTCTAACTCAGTACCCTGTTCCCGCTTTTTCCTCCTATCCCTTGATCCCTTTAGCATTAAGAAATATATCGATCTCCTTCTTGAATACATCCAATGACTTGGCCTCCACTGCCTGAGAATTCCACAGGTTCACCACCCTCTGAGTGAAGAAATTTCTCCTCATCTCGGTTCTAAATGGCATACCCCGTATCCAGAGACTGTGACCCCTGGTTCTGGACTCCCCAGCCATCAGGAACATCCTCCCTCATCTAGTCTGCCTAGTCCTGTTAGAATTTTATATGTTTCGATGAGATCACCTCTCATTCTTCGAAACTCTGGTGAATAGAGGCCGAGTCGACCCAATCTCTCCTCATACGTCAGTCCTGCCATCCCAGGAATCAGTCTGGTAAACTTTCGTTGCACTCCCTCCATGACAAGTGTAAGGAATCTTACAACACCAGGTTATAGTCCAACTGTTGGACAATAACCTGGTGTTGTAAGATTCCTTACATTTGTCCACCCCAGTCCATCACCGGCATCTCCACTCCATGACAAGGACATCCTTCCTCAGATAAGGAGACCAAAACTGCACACAATACTCCAGATGTGGTCTCACCAAGGCCCTGTATAACTGCACTAAGACATCCCTGCTTCTGTACTCAAATCCTCTTGCAATGAAGGCCAACATACCATTCGCCTTCCTAACTGCTTGCTGCACCTGAATGCTCACTTTCAGCGACTGGTGTACAAGGACACCCAGGTCTCGTTGCACCTCCCCTTTTCCCAATCTATCACCATTCAGATAATCTGCCTTTCTGTTTTTACAACCAAAGTGGATAACCTCACATTTATCCACGTTATACTGCATCTGCCATGTTCTTGCCCACTCACCCAACTTGTCTAAATCACATTGGAGCCTCTTTGCATCCTCCTCACAGCTCACATTCCACCCCAGCTTTGTGTCGTCTGCAAACTTGGAAATATTACATTTAGTTCCCTCATCCAAATCATTGATATATATTGTGAATAGCTGGGGCCCAAGCACTGATCCCTGAGGTACCCCACTAGTCACTGCCTGCCACCCGGAAAAAGACCCGTTTATTCCTACTCTCTGTTTCCTGTCTGTCAACCAATTCCCAATCCATGCCAGTATATTCCCCCCAATCTCATGTGCTTTAATTTTGCACACTAACCTCTTGTGTGGGACCTTATCAAAAGCTTTCTGAAAATCCAAGTACACCACATCCACTGGTTCTCCCCTATCTATTCTACTAGTTACAGCCTCCAGTAGATTTGTTAAGCATGATTTCCCTTTCATAAACCCATGCTGACTTTGTCCAATCCCGTTAATGCCCTCCAAGTGTTCTGTTATCACATCTTTTATAATAGACTCGAGCATTTTCCCCACTACTGATGTTAGGCTAACTGGTCTGTAATTCCCTGTTTTTTCTCTCCCTCCTTTTTTAAATTATGGGGTTACATTTGCCACCCTCCAATCTGCAGGAACTGTTCCAGAGTCTATAGAATTTTGGAAGATGACCACCAATGCATCCACTATTTCCAGGGCCACTTCCTTTAGTACTCTGGGATGTCGATTATCAGGCCCTGGGGATTTGTCAGCCTTTAGCCCCATTAATTTCCCCAGCACTATTTTTTTACTAATACTGATTTCCTTCAGTTCCTCCCTCTCACTAGACCCTTGGTTCCCTAACATTTCTGGCAGGTTATTTGTGTCCTCCTTTGTGAAGACAGAACCAAAGTATGTGTTTAATTGTTCTGCCATTTCTTTGTTCCCCATTATAATTTCCCCCATTTCTGACTGTAAGGGACCTACATTTGTCTTCACTAATCTTTTTCTCTTGACATATTTATAGAAGCTTTTACAGTCAGTTTTTATGTTCCTTGCTAGTTTACTCTCGTACTCTATTTTTCCCTCTTAATCAATCTCTTTGTCCTCCTTTACTGAATTCTGAACTGCTCCCAATCCTCAGGCTTGCCGCTTTTCTGGCAATTTTATATGTCTCTTCTTTGGATCTAATACTATCCCTAATTTCTTTTGTAAGCCACGGTTGAGCCACCTTTCCTGTTTTATTTTTGCGCCAGACAGGAATGAACAATTGTTGTAATTTCTGCACACGTTCTTTAAATATTCACCATTGCCTATCCACCGTCATCCCTTTTAGTAAAGTTCCCCAATCTATCATAGCCAACTCGCACCTCATACTTTCGTAATTTCCTTTATTTAGATTCAGGACCCTAGTTTCGGATTCAACTACTTCACTCTCCATCATAATGAGGAATTCTATCATGTTATGGTCGCTCTTCCCTAAGGGACCCCGCACAACAAGATTGTTAATTAATCCTTTCTCATTGCACAATACCCAGTCTAGGATCGCCTGTTCTCGAGTTGGTTCCTCAACGTATTGGTCTAGAAAACCATCACGTACACACTCCAGGAATTCCTCCCCCACAGTATTATTGCTCATTTGGTTTAACCAATCTATATGTAGATTAAAGTCACCCATGATTATAGTTGTACCCTTCTTGCATGTGTCTCTAATTTCCTGTTTAATGCCCTCCCCTACATCTCCACTACTGTTTGGGGGCCTATAGACAACCCCCACCAACGTTTTCTGCCCCTTGGTGTTTCTTAGCTCCACCCATACAGATTCCACATTGTGATTTTCCGAGCCAATATCCTTCCTCACTATTGCATTGATTTCCTCCTTTACTAACAACGCTATCCCACCTCCTTTCCCTTTTTTCCTGTCCTTCCTAAATATTGAATACCCCTGGATGTTCAGTTCCCATCCTTGGTCACCCTGCAGCCATGTCTCCGTAATCACAACTATATCATAACCGTTAATATCTATCTGCGCTGTTAATTCATCGACCTTATTGTGAATGCTCCGTGTATTAAGACACAATGCCTTTAGACTTGTCTTTTTAAGATTGCTAGTCATCTTAGTTTTATTTTGCACTATGGCCCTATTTGTTTCTCGCCCTTGTTTTCTCTGCCTTCCACTATTGCTTCTTCCCTTTCTGTCTTTTGTTTCTATCCTTGTTTCCCCCTCCTCTGTCTCCCTGCTCAGGTTCCCATCCCCCTGCCATTCTCGTTTAAACCTTCCCCAACAGCACTAGCAAACACCCCCGCGAGCACATTGGTCCCGGTCCTGCTCGGGTGTAACCCGTCCTGCTTGTACAGGTCCCACCTTCCCCAGAACTGGTCAAAATGTCCCAGGAATCTAAATCCCACCCTCCTACACCATCCCTGCAGCCGCGCATTCATCCTGTCTATTCTCCTGTTCCTATACTCACTAGCACGTGGCACTGGTAGTAATCCTGAGATCACTACCTTTGAGGTCCTGCTTTTTAATTTATCTCTTAACTCCTTAAATTCGCCTTGCAGGACCTCATCCCTTTTTTAAACCTGTGTCGTTGGTACCGATATGGACCACGACTACTGGCTGTTCACCCTCCCCCTCCAGAATGCCCTGCAGCCGCTCCGTGACATCCTTGACCCTCGCACCAGGGAGGCAACATACCATCCTGGAGTCACGTTTGCGGCCGCAGAAACACCTATCTGTTCCCCTTACAATTGAATCCCCTATCACTATAGCCCTGCCACTCTTCTTCCTCCCCTCCTGTGCAGCAGAGCCACCCGTGGTGCCCCGAACCTGGCTCTTGCTGCTTTCCCCTGATAAGCCATCTCCCCCAACAGTATCCGAAGCAGAATATCTGTTTGAGAGGGAGATGGCCCCAGGGGACTCCTGCTCTACCTGCCTAGTCCTTTTACTCTGCCTGGTGGTCACCCATTTCCTTTCTGCCTGCGTAATCTTTACCTGCGGTGTGACCACCTCACATAAGAACATAACATAAGAACATAAGAAATAGGAGCAGGAGTAGGCCAATCGGCCCCTCGAGCCTGCTCCGCCATTCAATAAGATCATGGCTGATCTGATCCTATCCTCAAATTTAAATTCATGTCCAATTTCCTGCCCGCTCCCCGTAACCCCTAATTCCCTTTACTTCTAGGAAACTGTCTCTTTCTGTTTTAAATTTATTTAATGATGTAGCTTCCACAGCTTCCTGGGGCAGCAAATTCCACAGACCTACTACCCTCTGAGTGAAGAAGTTTCTCCTCATCTCAGTTTTGAAAGAGCAGCCCCTTATTCTAAGATTATGCCCCCTAGTTCTAGTTTCACCCATCCTTGGGAACATCCTTACCGCATCCACCCGATCAAGCCCCTTCACAATCTTATATGTTTCAATAAGATCGCCTCTCATTCTTCTGAACTCCAATGAGTAGAGTCCCAATCTACTCAACCTCTCCTCATATGTCCACCCCCTCATCCCCGGGATTAACCGAGTGAACCTTCTTTGTACTGCCTCGAGAGCAAGTATGTCTTTTCTTAAGTATGGAGACCAAAACTGTATGCAGTATTCCAGGTGCGGTCTCACCAATACCTTATATAACTGCAGCAATACCTCCCTATTTTTATATTCTATCCCCCTAGCAATAAAAGCCAACATTCTGTTGGCCTTCTTGATCACCTGCTGCATCTGCATACTAACTTTTTGATTTTCTTGCACTGAGACCCCCAGATCCCTTTGTACTGCAGTACTTTCCAGTCTCTCGCCATTAAGATAATAACTTGCTCTCTGATTTTTCCTGCCAAAGTGAATAACCTCACATTTTCCAATATTGTATTGCATCTGCCAAATCTCCGTCCACTCACCCAGCCTGTCTCTATCCCCTTGTAAGTTTTTATGTCCTCCTCACTCTCTACTTTCCCTCCCATCTTTGTATCATCTGCAAACTTTGATATGTTACACTCGGTCCCCTCCTCCAAATCGTTAATATAGATTGTAAAGAGTTGGGGACCCAGCACCGACCCCTGCGGAACACCACTGGCTACTGGTTGCCAGTCCGAGAATGAACCATTTATCCCAACTCTCTGCTTCCTGTTAGATAACCAATCCTCCACCCATGCTAGAATATTACCCCCAATCCAGTGATTCTTTATCTTGAGCAATAATCTTTTATGTGGCACCTTGTCGAATGCCTTCTGGAAGTCTAAATACACTACGTCCACTGGTTCCCCTTTATCCACCCTGTACGTTACGTCCTCAAAGAACTCAAGCAAATTTGTCAGACATGACTTCCCCTTCGTAAAGCCATGCTGACTTTGTCCTATTAAATTATGTTTATCCAAATATTCTGCTACTGTCTCCTTAATAATAGATTCCAAAATTTTACCCACCACAGATGTTAGGCTAACTGGTCTATAATTTCCAGCCTTCTGCCCACTACCCTTTTTAAATAACGGTGTTACATTGGCAGTTTTCCAATCTGCCGGGACCTTTGCCGAGTCCAGAGTATTTTGGAAAATTATTACCAAAGCATCCACAATCCCTACTGCCACTTCCCTCAAGACCCTCGGATGTAAGCCATCAGGTCCAGGGAATTTATCCGCCTTGAGTCCCATTAATTTACTGAGTACCAATTCCTTAGTGATTTTAATCGTATTTAGCTCCTCCCCCCCTGGAGCCTCCTGTTTGTCCAGTGTTGGGATATTCTTAGTGTCCTCTACCGTAAAGACTGAAACAAAATATTTGTTCAGCATTTTTGCCATCTCCATGTTTCCCACCATTACTGAACGTGCTATCCACGATAATCTCAGCATCGCGGATGCTCCACAGTGAATCCACTCGCAGCTCCAGCTCCGAAATGCGGTTAGCCAGTCGCTGCAGCTGGACACACTTCCTGCGCACATGGTCGCCAGGGACACTGGTCGTGTCCATAACTTCCCACATAGTGCAGGAGGAGCATATCACGGTGCGAGCTCTGCTGCCATGACTTGCCTTAGATTTACACTGCGTTCACCTCTCGGACTCTCTTCTCGCTGTCGGACTCTCCTCCCTCTCTTGGACTCTCCTTTTGCACTGTGCTCACCTCTCGGACTCTGCTGGTTCCCTGCTAGTTTACTCTAATACTCTATTTTCCCCTCTTAATCAATCTCTTTGTCCTGCTTTGCTGAATTCTGAACTGTGTATTCAAACTGTATAAACTGGGTGAATCTCCCTGTTTACTTAAACTGCATAAACTGGGTGAATCTCTGTATCTATACTGTGTGTGCTGGATTAAACTCTGTATTGATACAGTATATACCGGGTGAATCTCTGTGTATTTATACAGTGCCTCTCTGCGTATTTATAATTTATATACTGGGTGCATGTCTTTGTGTATTTATACTATATATACACACTGGGTGAATCTCTGTGTATTTAAAATGAATGTACTGCATTAATCTCTCAGTATATTTATACTCATTTAACTGGGTGAATTTCTGTGTCTTTTTACTGTATGCACTGGGTGAATACCTCTGTGTATTTATACTGCATATACTGAGTGAATCTCTGTTTATTTATACTGTTGATACTGGATTAATTTCCATGTTTATTTACACTGTATATGCGGGGTGAATCTCCCTGTGTATTTATACTGTATATACTGGGTGAATCTCTGTGTATTTATACTGTATACACTGGGTGAATTTTTGTATTTATACTGTATACACTGGGTGAATCTCTGTATTTATACTGTATACACTGGGTGAATCTCTGTATTTATACTGTATACACTGGGTGAATCTCTGTATTTATACTGTATACACTGGGTGAATCTCTATATATACTGTATACACTGGGTGAATCTCTGTGTATTTATACTGTATACACTGGGTGAATCTCTGTGTATTTATACTGTATACACTGGGTGAATCTCTGTATTTATACTGTATACACTGGGTGAATCTCTGTGTATTTATACTGTATACACTGGGTGAATCTCTGTGTATTTATACTGTATACACTGGGTGAATCTCTGTGTATTTATACTGTATACACTGGGTGAACCTCTGTGTATTTATACTGTATACACTGGGTGAATCTCTGTATTTATACTGTATACACTGGGTGAATCTCTGTATTTATACTGTATACACTGGGTGAATCTCTATTTATACTGTATACACTGGGTGAATCTCTGTATTTATACTGTATACACTGGGTGAATCTCTGTATTTATACTGTATACACTGGGTGAATCTCTGTATTTATACTGTATACACTGGGTGAATCTCTGTATTTATACTGTATATACTGGGTGAATCTCTGTGTATTTATACTGTACACACAGGGAGAATCTCTGTGTATTTATACTGTATACACTGGGTGAATCTCTGTGTTTATACTGTATACACTGGGTGAATCTCTATATATTTATACTGTATACACTGGGTGAATCTCTGTATTTATACTGTATATACTGGGTGAATCTCTGTGTATTTATACTGTACACACAGGGAGAATCTCTGTGTATTTATACTGTATACACTGGGTGAATTTTTGTATTTATAATGTATACACTGGGTGAATTTCTGTGTATTTATACAGTATATACTGGGTGAATCTCTGTGTATTTATACTGTATACAGTGGGTGAATTTTTGTATTTATACTGTATACACTGGATGAATCTCTGTATTTATACTGTACACACTGGGTGAATTTCTGTGTAGTTATACTGTATATACTGGGTGAATCTCTGTTTATTTATACTGTATACACTGGATGAATCTCTGTGTATTTATACTGTATACACTGGGTGAATCTCCCTGTGTATTTATACTGTATACACTGGGTGAATCTCCCTGTGTATTTATACTGTATACACTGGGTGAATTTTTTTTTATAGTGTTGATACTGGATTACATTTTGCGGGAATTTGTACTGTATAGGCTGGGTGATTCTATGTATTCGCACCATGTATACTGCATGAATCTCTGTGTATTAATAATGTATTCAGTGGGTGATTCTCTCTGTTTATTTATACTGTATATTCTTGGTGAATCTCCAATGTGTACTTAAACTGCATAAACTGAGTGAATCTCCCTGTGTATATAAATTTTGTATACTGGGTGAATCTCCCTGTTTTTTTAACTGTGTCTACTGGCTGAGTATCTGTGTAGTGACACTGTGTACACTGGGTGAATAGCTCCATTTATTTATTCTGTATATACTGGGTGAAACTCTGTATTTATTGAGTATACGCCACGTGAATCTATGTATTTATACCAAAAATTCTGGCTGAATCTTTGTATTTATACTGTATATACTGGGTAAAAACCTGTTTAATTACATTATATATTCTGAGTGCATCTCTATCTGTATTTATACTGTAAACACTGGGTGAATCTCTGTCTATTTATACTCTATATACTGGATTAACCTCCCTGAGTATTGATACTCTATATACTGGATTAACCTCCCTGAGTATTGATACTCTATATACTGGATTAACCTCCCCGAGTATTGATACTCTATATACTGGATTAACCTCCCCGAGTATTGATACTCTATATACTGGATTAACCTCCCTCAGTATTGATACTCTATATACTGGATTAACCTCCCCGAGTATTGATACTCTATATACTGGATTAACCTCCCTGAGTATTGATACTCTATATACTGGATTAACCTCCCTGAGTATTGATACTCTATATACTGGATTAACCTCCCTGAGTATTGATACTCTATATACTGGATTAACCTCCCTCAGTATTGATACTCTATATACTGGATTAACCTCCCCGAGTATTGATACTCTATATACTGGATTAACCTCCCTCAGTATTGATACTCTATATACTGGATTAACCTCCCCGAGTATTGATACTCTATATACTGGATTAACCTCCCTCAGTATTGATACTCTATATACTGGATTAACCTCCCCGAGTATTGATACTCTATATACTGGATTAACCTCCCTCAGTATTGATACTCTATATACTGGATTAACCTCCCCGAGAATTGATACTCTATATACTGGATTAACCTCCCTGAGTATTGATACTGTGTATACTGGATTAACCTCCCTGAGTATTGATACTCTATATACTGGATTAACCTCCCTGAGTATTGATACTCTATATACTGGATTAATCTCTGTTTATTTATACTGTATGTAATGGGTGAATCTCAGTATTTACACTGTATATACTGAATTAATCTGTGTATTTATACTATGTATACTGGGTGGATCTCCGTGTATTTATACTGTACATACTGTTTTAATCTCTCTGTCTATGTCTGCTGTCTACACAGAGTGACTCTCTCTGTCTATTTATACCCTATATACCGGTTGAATTGCTGTATTTGTACTGGAGGGACTGTGTGAATCCCTGTGTATTTATACTGCATATACGTGGTGAATCTCTGTATATTTATAATGTTTATACTGTGTGAATCTCTCCATTTGTTTATACTGTATATATTTAATCTCCCTGTGTGTTTATATTCTATATGCTGGGAGAATCTCATATTTATATTGCATATACTGCTTGAATTGCTGTATTTTTACATATATACTGGGTGAATTTATGTATTTATGCAGTATATACCGGGTTAATCTGTGTATTTATACTCTATTTACTGGGTGACTATCTCTCAGTATTTATGCTCTATGTAGTGGGTGAATCTCTGTATTTATATTATGGACACTGGGTGAATCTGTGTACTTATGCTGTATATACTGAATGAATCTGTGCAATCATACAGTAGATACCGAGTGAATCTCCCTGTTTATACTATATAGAAACATAAAAACAAAGAAAATAGGAGCAAGAGTAGGCCATTTGGCCCTTCGGGCCTGCTCCGCCATTCAAAATGATCATGGCTGATCGTCTAACTCAGTACCCTGTTCCCGCTTTTTCCCCATATCCCTTGATCCTTTTAGCATTAAGAAATATATCGATCTCCTTCTTGAATACATCTAATGACTTGGCCTCCACTGCCTTCTGTGGTAGAGAATTCCACAGGTTCACCACCCTCTGAGGGAAGAAATTTCTCCTCATCTCAGTTCTAAATGGCATACCCCGTATCCTGAGACTGTGACCCCTGGTTCTGGACTCCCCAGCCATCGGGAACATCCTCCCTGCATCTGGTCTGTCTAGTCCTGTTAGAATTTTATATTTTTCAATGAGATCACCTCTCATTCTTCTAAACTCTAGTGAATATAGGCCTAGTCGACCCAATCTCTCCTCATACGTCAGTCCTGCCATCCCAGGAATCAGTCTGCTAAACCTTCGTTGCACTCCCTCCATGGCAAGGACATCCTTCCTCGGATAAGGAGACCAAAACTGCACACAACTCTCCAGATGTGGTCTCACCAAGGCCCTGTACAACTGCAGTAAGACATCCCTGCTCCTGTACTCAAATCCTCTTGCAATGAAGGCCAACATACCATTCGCCTTCCTAACTGCTTGCTGCACCTGAATGCTCGCTTTCAGCGACTGGTGTACAAGGACACCCAGGTCTCGTTGCACCTCCCCTTTTCCCAATCTATCACCATTCAGATAATTATCTGCCTTTCTGTTTTTACAACCAAAGTGGATAACCTCACATTTATCCACGTTATACTGCATCTGCCATGTTCTTGCCCACTCACCCAACTTGTCTAAATCACATTGGAGCCTCTTTGCATCCTCCTCACAGCTCACATTCCACCCCAGCTTTGTGTCGTCTGCAAACTTGGAAATGTTACATTCAGTTCCCTCATCCAAATCATTGATATATATTGTGAATAGCTGGGGCCCAAGCACTGATCCCTGCGGTACCCCACTAGTCACTGCCTGCCACCCCGAAAAAGACCCATTATAAACTGGGTGACTGTCTGTGTATTAATGCTGTCTATACTGCATGAATCTCTGTGTATTTATACTCTATATACTGGGTGAATCTTGGTATATTTATAATGTATACACTGGGTGAATCTGTATATTTATAATAAATACACTGGGTGAATCTTGGTATATTTATTATGTATACACTGGGTGAATCTGTATATTTATAATGTATACACTGGGTGAATCTCTCCGTTTATTTATACTGTATATACTGGATTAATCTTTGAATATTTATATTGTTTATTCTGGATAAATCATGGTAGTTATACTGTATATATGGGATGAATCTCTGTATATTTATAATGTATATACTGGATGAATTGCTCTGATTATTTTTACTGAATAGACTTAATCTCCCTATGTATTTATACTGTAAATATACTGGTTGAACCCTCTCTCTTCATATATGCTGTATATACTGGGGGAATCCCCCTGCCTATTTATACTGTGTATACTGGTTGAATCACTGTATTTATATTAAATGTACTGGGTGAATCTCTGCGTATTGATACCATATATACTGCGTGGACCTGCTTATTTATACTGTATATACTGGGTGAATCTCCCTGTGTATTTATACTGTATATACTGGGTGAATCTCCCTGTGTATTTATACTGTATATATTGTGTGAATCTCTGTATTCATACTTGGGTTAATCTCAATTTACACTTTATATACTGGGTGAATCGGTCTGTATTTATACTGCATATACTCGGTGAATCTCCCTGCGTATACTGGATGAATCTCTGTATTTATACTGGATGTAGTGGGGAATCTCTCTGTCTCCGTATACTGTACACACTGCGTGAATCTCTGTGTATTTAAACACTGATGTGGAGATGCCGGTGATGGTCTGGGGTGGACAAATGTAAGGAGTTGTACAACACCAGGTTATAGTCCAACAGCTTTATTTGAAAATCACAAGCTTTCGGAGCTTTGCTCCTTCGTCACCTGAGTCACCTGACGAAGGAGGAAAGCTCCGAAAGCTTGTGATTTCAAATAAAACTGTTGGACTATAACCTGGTGTTGTGTGACTCCTTACATTTATTTAAACACTGGGTGAATCTCTATCATTAAACTGTATGTACTGGGTATATCTTCCTGTGCATTCATACTGTATGTAGTGGGTGAATCACTGAGCACTTATACTGTCTAGACTGCATGAATCTCTGTGTGTTTATACTCTATATACAGGGTGAACCTCTGTGTATTTATAATGCATATAATGGTTGAATCTCCCTGTGTATTTATACTGTGTATTTATACTGTGTATACTGGAAAAAACTCCCTGTATATTTATATTCTTTACGCTGAGTGAATCACTGTGTATTGACACCGTATATACCGGGTGAATCTGTGTATTTATACCATGGACACTGGGTGAATCTGTGTATTTATACTATGGACACTGGGTGAATCTGTGTATTTATACTATGGACACTGGGTGAATCTGTGTGTTTATACTATGGACACTGGGTGAATCTGTGTGTTTATACTATGGACACTGGGTGAATCTGTGTATTTATACTATGGACACTGGGTGAATCTCTGTATTTATACTATGGACACTGGGTGAATCTGTGTGTTTATACTATGGACACTGGGTGAATCTGTGTGTTTATACTATGGACACTGGGTGAATCTGTGTGTTTATACTATGGACACTGGGTGAATCTGTGTGTTTATACTATGGACACTGGGTGAATCTCTATTTATTGTATGGACACTGGGTGAATCTGTGTATTTATACTGTAAATACTGGGAGAATCTCCATGTGTTTTTACTCTATATACTGGGTGAAACTCCGTATATTGATACTGTACATATTCAGTTAATCTCCCTGTGCATTTTTACTGTATATACTGAGTGACTCTCTCTCTATTTTTACTCTATATACTGGGAGAATCTCTCTGTATATTTATACGGTATATACTGGGTGCATCTCCCTGTATATTTATAGTATGTAAGTTGTGTGAAACTCTTGTGTATTTATGCTGATACACTGGGTGAATCTCCCTGTGTACTTGTAGTGTATATACTGGGTGAATCTCCCTGTGTACTTGTAGTGTATATACCGGGTGAATCTCCCAGTGTACTTGTAGTGTATATACTGGGTGAATCTCTCAGTATATTTATACTCTATAATCTGGGTGAATCACCATGCATTTTACTGAATACACTGGGTGAATCTCCCTGTACACTGATACTGTATATACAGGTTGAGTCTCCATGTGTATTTACACTATATTTCCAGGCTGAATCTCAGTATTTATGCTGTATATACTGGGTGAATCTCTGTATATATACATATATATATACAGGAGGTGCAGGAACAGAGGGGGAGAAAAAATTGGATAAGGGCCATTTTTGGGCGTCGGTCGCGTGATGAGCTATTGCCCTGCGCCCAATGACCCTGCGCAGGCAGAACGCGAGTTTCGGCCGGCCCGAGGACTCACCCACAATCAACGTCCCATTCCAGGCCTTGCACGTGGAATCAATGCAATTCACACTTTCCACCACCAGGGAGAGCCCAATCTCTTAAAGGGAGGCTGTTTCTTCGAAATCTCTTAAAGGGAGCTGGTACCTGTTATTTGCTGAAAATAACAGTCTACTGTCTGCATGGAGTCTGAACGGAGATCACACATCGCAAACATAAAACACAGATGCAGATCCCACAGATGAAGAAGGCATTCAGCATGCTTGGTTTCATTGGTCAGAACATTGAATACAGGAGTTGGGATGTCTTGTTGAAGTTGTACAAGACATTAGTAAGGCCACACTTGGAATACTGTGTACAGTTCTGGTCACCCTATTATAGAAAGGATATTATTAAACTAGAAAGAGTGCAGAAAAGATTTACTAGGATGCTACTGGGACTTGATGGTTTGACTTATAGGGAGAGGTTGGATAGACTGAGACTTTTTTCCCTGGAGAGTAGGAGGTTGAGGGGTGATCTTATAGAAATCTACAAAATAATGAGGGGCATAGATAAGGTAGATAGTCAAAATCTTTTCCCAAAGGTAGGGGAGTCTATAACGAGGGGACATAGATTTAAGGTGAGAGGGGAGAGATACAAAAGGGTCCAGAGGGGCAATTTTTTCACTCAAAGGGTGGTGAGTGTCTGGAACGAGCTGCCAGAGGCAGTAGTAGAGGCGGGTACAATTTTGTCTTTTAAAAAGCATTTGGACAGTTACATGGGTAAGATGGGTATAGAGGGATATGGGCCAAGTGCAGGCAATTGGGACTAGCTTAGTGGTATAAACTGGGCGACATGGACATGTTGGGCCGAAGGGCCTGTTTCCATGTTGTAAACTTCTGTAATTCTATGTTTACACACTGATGAGTTATGTTAAAACATTGAATAAAGGTTGTGCACCACTAAATCCCACATCCTCCAATCTGCACACCAGACCTCACCAATCTGCCGATCTGAGTTGGTACCAGGCCTGTGAGAGAGCATGCACCAAGGTTCTCTGCTGATGCACTAGAGGCCTTGGTGCAAGAGCTGAACAGAAGGAGGGACATCCTATATCCGCGTTGGTGGGGGGGCAAGAGGCCCTCCAGACATATATCCAAAAGGCAGTGGGAGGCAGCGGGGGACGAAGTCACTGCCAGGAGCACAGCATCATGAACATGGATGCAGTGCAGGAAGAAGTTCAATGCTTTGACATGAGTGGTCAAGGTGAGTGAGGTCACCTGTCGAGTGGCGTCTCCGACCAACTGCTCCATGCACTACACCCCCATCATCCACATACCAACAAACTCTCTCCATCAGTACTCAACTCTTCCAATCAGATGCTTCCTCTCACCCTTACACATTACCACTGTTTCAAGCCGCCCACCACAACTCACAAGCCACACACACTGGCAGCTATTCAACCATGACAGGCACATCACCCAGGCACACATCCCGCTTTCTTGCAGGAGAAGGTGGCGCATATCAAGAGGCAGCAAGTGGCCATGGCATTTAGTCCCTTGAGCCTGTTCCGCCATTCAATGAGATCATGGTGGACCTGTGACCTAACTCCATATACCCGCCTTAGCCCCATATCCCTTAATACCCTTGGTTCACAGAAATCTGTCAATCTTAGAATTAACATTCACAAGTGAGCTAGCATCAACTGCCGTTTGCAGAAGAGCATTCCAAACGTCTCCAACCCTTTGCGTGTAGAAGCATTTCCTAACTTCAGTCCTGCACGTCCTGGCTCTAAATGTTAGGCTATGTCCCGGCATCCTAGTATTGAAATCTAGGAGACCTCCAAAAACAATTACAAATATCCTGGTAGCCAGAAGCAATAATCCAGCCACTAACCTGTAAATCCTGTCTGGTCCCTTTGTGGGGGGTCCTCCAGGCACTCTCAGACACGTTCAGATAGTCCGGGTTAAGACTGTGCGTTGAGTTGAGCGTTAAGTCTCAAAATGGTGTCCATCACTTTAAATCAGCGTTGCACACTGATTGAAGCCATTTTCTCCCAACTTTACATGATTCCAGCGTTCGTTATCTGCGCCTGCGCTAACTCCTATACCAAGATGTCGTCCGGCTCACGTCACGCTGGAAACGTGCGTGCGCATCCAAGACGCCACCTTGGATGTCGAAGAGGCCGTGTAGCGCTGAAACAACAGGCGCTACACGGCCCAATTTAGCGCCCAGTGAGTCCTGGGTGGATATGTGTACAGGTTGTTAAAGGTGGCAGGGCAGGTTGAGTAAGCGGTTAAAAAAGCATACGGGATCCTGGGCTTTATAAATAGAGGCATAGAGTACACAAGCAAGGAAGTTATGATGAACATTTATAAAACACTGGTTAGGCCTCAGCTGGAGTATTGTGTTCAGTTCTGGGCACCGCACTTTAGGAAATATGTGAAGGCCTTAGAGAGGGTGCAGAGGAGATTTACTAGAATGATTCCAGGGATGAGGGACTTCAGTTACGCGGATAGACTGGAGAAGCTGGGATTGTTCTCCTTGGAACAGAGACGGTTGCGAGGAGATTTGATTGAGGTATTCAAAATCATGAAGGGTCTAGACAGAGTAGATAGAGAGAAACTGTTCCCATTGGTGGAAGGGTCAAGAACCAGAGGACCGAGATTTAAGGCGATTGGCAAAAGAACCAAAGGCGACATGAGGAAAAACCTTTTTATGCAGCGAGTGGTTAGGATCTGGAATGCACTGCCCGAGGGGGTGGAGGCAGGGTCAATTGTGGTCTTCAAAAAGGAATTAGATTGGTACCTGAAAGAGAAATGTTGGCAGGACTACAAGGAAAGAGCAGGGGAGTGGGACTAGCTGCGTTGCTCTTGCAGAGAGCCGGCACAGGCTCGACAGGCCAAAAGGCCTCCTTCTGTGCTGTAACCATTCTATGATTGTATGATTCTACTGTGTATCGATACTGTATTTAGTGGGTGAATCTGTCTATCTATACTGGCTGAATCACCCTCTAAATTTATACGGTAAACAATGGGTGAATTTCACTGTGTATTTATACTGTATACACTGGATGTATATTTGTGTAATTGTACTGTATATACCACGTGATTCTCCCTATGAACTTATATTGTATACACTAAGTGAATCTCTGTATTTATACTGGGTGAAACTCTGTTAATTTATACTGTTTATACTGGGTGAATCTCCCTGTTTATTTATACCTTATATATTGTGTGAAACTCCTTGTGTATTTATACACTATATACTGGGTGAATCTCTGTGTATTCAGACGATATATATTGGGTAAATCTCTCATTGTTTTTATATTATATATACTTGGTGAAACTCCCTGTAGTTATACTGTATATACTGTGTGAACTCCCTACGAACTTAGTGTATATACTGTGTGAACTCCCTACGAACTTAGTGTATATACTGTGTGAACTCCCTACCAACTTAGTGTATATACTGTGTGAACTCCCTACCAACTTAGTGTATATACTGTGTGAACTCCCTACCAACTTAGTGTATATACTGTGTGAACTCCCTACCAACTTAGTGTATATACTGTGTGAACTCCCTACCAACTTAGTGTATATACTGTGTGAACTCCCTACCAACTTAGTGTATATACTGTGTGAACTCCCTACCAACTTAGTGTATATACTGTGTGAACTCCCTACCAACTTAGTGTATATACTGTGTGAATCTCTGTGTATTTATATTGGGTGTAACCCCGTGTTCATTTATACGTAAACACTGGGTGAATCTCTCTGTGTATTTATACCGTATTTACATAGAAACATAGAAAATAGGAGCAGGAGTCGGCCATTCGGCCCTTCGAGCCTGCTCCGCCATTCAATATGATCATGGCTGATCCTCTATCTCAATACCATATTCCCGCTCTCTCCCCATTCCCCTTGATGCCTTTTGTGTCTAGAAATCTATCCAGCTCCTTCTTAAATATATTCAGTGACTTGGCCTCCACTGCCTTCTGTGGTAGAGAATTCCACAGGTTCACCACCCTCTGAGTGAAGAAATTTCTCCTCATCTCAGTCCTAAATGTCCTACCCCGTATCCTGAGACTGTGACCCCTCGTTCTGGACCCCCCCAGCCAGGGGAAATATCCTCCCTGCATTCAGTCTGTCTAGCCCTGTCAGAATTTTATATCTTTCAATGAGATCCCCTCTCATTCTTCTAAACTCGAGTGAATACAGGCCGAGTCGACCCAATCTCTCCTCATATGACAGTCCTGCCATCCCAGGAATCAGTCTGGTGAACCTTCGCTGCACTCCCTCCATGGCAAGTATATCCTTTCTTAGGTAAGGAGACCAAAACTGCACACAATACTCCAGGTGTGGTCTCACCAAGGCCCTGTATAACTGCAGTAAGACATCCTTGCTCCTATACTCATCCTCTTGCAATGAAGGCCAACATACCATTTGCCTTCCTAACTGCTTGTTGCACCTGCATGTTTGCTTTCAGTGACTGGTGTACAAGGACACCCAGATCCCTTTGTACATCAACATTCCCCAATCTATCACCATTTAAATAATACTCTGCCTTTCTGTTTTTCCTTCCACAGTGGATAACTTCACATTTATCCACGTTATACTGCATCTGCCATGTATTTGCCCACTCACTCAACTTGTCTAAATCGCCTTGAAGCCTCTTTACATCCTCCTCACAACTCACAATCCCACCTAGTTTTGTGTCGTCTGCAAACTTGGAAATATTACATTTAGTTCCCTCATCCAAATCATTGATATATATTGTGAATAGCTGGGGCCCAAGCACTGATCCCTGCGGTACCCCACTAGTCACTGCCTGCCACCCGGAAAAAGACCCGTTTATTCCTACTCTCTTCACTAATTTGCCTTCACTAATCTTTTTCTTTTTAAGTACTTGTAGAAGCTTTTACAGTCCACTTTTATGTTCCTTGCAAGTTTACTCTCACTCTATTTTTCCCCTCTTAAGTACATGCTGGGTGAATCTCTGTATTTATACTGTATACACTGGGTGAATCTCCCTGTGTATTTATACTGTATACACTGGGTGAATCTCCCTGTGTATTTATACTGTACACACTGGGTGAATCTCCCTGTGTATTTATACTGTATACACTGGGTGAATCTCCCTGTGTATTTATACTGTATACACTGAGTGAATCTCCCTGTGTATTTATACTGTATACACTGAGTGAATCTCCCTGTGTATTTATACTGTATACACTGGGTGAATCTCCCTGTGTATTTATACTGTATACAGTGGGTGAATCTCTCTGTGAATTTACACTGTGTATACTGGGTGAATCACCCTGTGCAATTATACTGTATACATTGGGTGAATCTCCCTGTGTATTTATACTGTATACACTGGGTGAATCTCCCTGTGTATTTATACTGTATACAGTGGGTGAATCTCCCTGTGTATTTATACTGTATACACTGGGTGAATCTCCCTGTGTATTTATACCGTATACACTGGGTGAATCTCCCTGTGTATTTATACCGTATACACTGGGTGAATCTCCCTGTGTATTTATACTGTATACACTGGGTGAATCTCCCTGTGTATTTATACTGTACACACTGGGTGAATCTCCCTGTGTATTTATACTGTATACACTGGGTGAATCATCTGGTGTATTTATACTGTATACACTGGGTGAATCGCCCTGTGTATTTATTTTGTATATAGTTGGTGAATCTCCCTCTGAATTTATACTGTAAATATTGGTTGAATCTCGCTGCATTTATATTGAATATACTGGGTGATTCTCATGAATGAACTTATAGTCTATATACTCGGTAAATCTCCCAGTGTATTCACACTATTTATACTAGGTGAATCTCCCTGTGCATTTATACTGTACACACTGGGTGAAACTCCCTGTATATTTATACTGTATACACTGGGTGAATCTCCCTGTATATTTATACTGTATACAATGGGTGAAACTCCCTGTGTATTTATACTGTATACACTGGGTGAATCTCCCTGTATATTTATACTGTATACAATGGGTGAATCTCCCTGTATATTTATACTGTATACAATGGGTGAAACTCCCTGTGTATTTATACTGTATATACTGGGTGAATCTCCCTGTGTATTTATACTGTATACACTGGGTGAAACTCCCTGTATATTTATACTGTATACACTGGGTGAAACTCCCTGTGTATTTATACTATATACACTGGGTGAATCTCCCTGTGTATTTATACTGTATACACTGGGTGAAACTCCCTGTATATTTATACTGTATACACTGGGTGAATCTCCCTGTGTATTTATACTGTATACACTGGGTGAATCTCCCTGTGTATTTATACTGTATACACTGGGTGAAACTCCCTGTATATTTATACTGTATACACTGGGTGAATCTCCCTGTGTATTTAAACTGAATATTCTGGCTGAATCTCTGTGTATTTATACTGATGTGGAGATGCCGGTGATGGACTGGGGTTGACAATTGTAAACAATTTTACAACACCAAGTTATAGTCCAGCAATTTTATTTTAAATTCACAAGCTTTCGGAGATTTTCTCCTTCCTCAGGCAAATGTTTCAAGATCTCCTTGAAGCCTACGCATTTATACATATTGAACAATAAAACATGGTGTTTACAGACTGCCCCTGCAACTGCCCGTTGCCAAGGCAATCACCGTGTTCAGACAGAGAGGTGTTACCTGCAGAACCTCCGAATACACATTCAACAAAAAAACAAACAGGGAAAAAAACAGAGAAAAAAAAACACAGAGAGAGGCAGAAACATCCGGAAGGCAGAGAGAGCCAGCAAATGACCCATTATATTAAAAACAGATAACATTTGTTCGCTGGTGGGGTAACGTGTAGCGTGACATGAACCCAAGATCCCGGTTGAGGCCGTCCTCATGGGTGCGGAACTTGGCTATCAATTTCTGCTCGACAATTTTGCGTTGTCGTGTGTCTCGAAGGCCGCCTTGGAGTACGCTTACCCGAAGGTCGGTGGATGAATGTCCATGACTGCTGAAGTGTTCCCCGACTGGGAGGGAACCCTCCTGTTTGGCGATTGTTGCGCGGTGTCCGTTCATCCGTTGTCGCAGCGTCTGCATGGTCTCGCCAATGTACCATGCTCTGGGGCATCCTTTCCTGCAACGTATGAGGTAGACAACGTTGGCTGAGTCACAGGAGTATGAACCATGCACCTGGTGGGTGGTGTCATCTCGTGTGATGGTGGTATCTGTGTCGATGATCTGGCATGTCTTGCAGAGGTTACCGTGGCAGGGTTGTGTGGCGTCGTGGACGCTGTTCTCTTGAAAGCTAGGTAGTTTGCTGCGAACGATGGTCTGTTTGAGGTTGGGTGGCTGTTTAAAGGCGAGTAGTGGAGGTGTGGGGATGGCCATAGCGAGGTGTTTGTCCTCATTGATGACATGTTGAAGGCTGCGGAGAACATGGCGTAGTTTCTCCGCTCCGGGGAAGTACTGGACGACAAAGGGTACTCTGTTGGTTGCGTCCCGTGTTAGTCTCCTGAGGAGGTCTATGCGATTTTTTGCTGTGGCCCGTCGGAACTGTCGATCGATGAGTCGAGCGTCATATCCCGTTCTTACTAGGGCGTCTTTCAGCGTCTGTAGGTGTCCATCGCGTTCCTCCTCGTCTGAGCAGACCCTGTGTATTCGCAGGGCCTGTCCATAGGGGATGGCCTCTTTGACGTGGTTAGGGTGGAAGCTGGAAAAGTGGAGCATCGTGAGGTTGTCCGTGGGCTTGCGGTAGAGTGAGGTGCTGAGGTGCCCGTCTTTGATGGAGATTCGTGTGTCCAAGAAAGAAACTGATTCTGAGGAGTAGTCCATGGTGAGCTTGATGGTGGGATGGAACTTGTTGATGTTATCGTGTAGTCTCTTTAGTGATTCCTTGCCGTGGGTCCATAGAAAGAAAATGCAGGTAACACCTCTCTGTCTGAACACGGTGATTGCCTTGGCAACGGGCAGTTGCAGGGGCAGTCTGTAAACACCATGTTTTATTGTTCAATATGTATAAATGCGTAGGCTTCAAGGAGATCTTGAAACATTTGCCTGAGGAAGGAGAAAATCTCCGAAAGCTTGTGAATTTAAAATAAAATTGCTGGACTATAACTTGGTGTTGTAAAATTGTTTACAATTGTCAACCCCAGTCCATCACCGGCATCTCCACATCATGACTACCATCGACACCACAAACTGCCGGCTCACAGTGGAAAGGATATCCAAGAAGATCGCGCATTTAGACACAGACATCAAGTTTTTACAGAGCTGCAAGAAAGCAGACAAGATCCCGAAAGGACTCCAGATCACGAACCCACTCAAGTCCACATACAACTCGGATTACGCTGAGAGACTCTGCCGCCGTACCTCTCGCACACTCCGCAACCATCTCATACACCAACTCTACAGCAGACGCCACAACCTCGAAACCAAGATAGAGTCCATACTCTCAACCTGTACTCAGGACACAGCAGATCAGCTACGTTATACCGCCAAACAGACGAGGCAACGGAACTACGCTGCCTACATGAAAACCAAGAGCAGGAAGCTTGAGAAACTCGGCATCACCACCAGCAACGACCAAGCTTCCCCTGGTACCACGGTTGCAACCACAGGGAAGTCTATTGTCAATTTATCCGACCACACCCTTCAACCAGACGAAATCGAAGTTCTCAGCCGAGGGCTCAATTTCTGCCCCACTACCAAAATGGACCCCACTAGTCTCGCGGCGGACACAGAGGAATTCATCAGGAGAATGAGGCTCCGGGAATTCTACCACAAACCCCAAGATTTCAGCAGCGAACCCAATGAGACAATCGACGATCCGGAACAGCAGACAGAGGGATCGGCGGTACAGCAACCGAAGAGGAAAGAGTCAAACTGGACTCCTCCGGAGGGTCGCTGCCCTCAGCTGGACATGTATGCTCAAGCTGTCAGGAAATGCGTCAATGCCAGATTCATCAGCCGCACTCAGAAGACAGTCCAGAATGTCACCCGAGCACAACGCAACGCCATCAACGCTCTCAAGACCAACCGCAACATCGTCATCAAACCAGCGGACAAAGGAGGAGCCATAGTCATACAGAACAGAACAGACTATTGCAAAGAAGCATACCGACAACTGGACAACCAGGAACACTACAGACGGTTACCCGCAGATCCGACCAAAGAACACACCCACCAGCTCAACAAACTGATCAAGACCTTCGATCCAGACCTTCAAAGCATCCTACGCATTCTCATCCCACGTAATCCCCGCGTGGGAGACTTCTACTGCCTCCCAAAGATACACAAAGCCAACACACCCGGACGTCCCATCGTATCAGGCAACGGAACCCTGTGTGAGAACCTCTCTGGATACATCGAGGGCATCCTGAAACCCATCGTACAGGGAACCCCCAGCTTCTGTCGTGACACTACAGACTTCCTACAAAAACTCAGTACCCACGGACCAGTTGAACCAGGAACACTTCTCACCACGATGGACGTCTCGGCACTATACACCAGTATCCCCCACGATGACGGCATCGCTGCGACAGCATCAATACTCAACACCAACAACAGCCAATCTCCGGAAGCCATCCTACAACTCATCCGCTTCATCCTGGATCACAATGTCTTCACCTTCGATAACCAGTTCTTTACCCAAACACACGGAACAGCCATGGGGACCAAATTCGCACCCCAATACGCCAACATTTTCATGCACAAGTTCGAGCAGGACTTCTTCACTGCACAAGACCTCCAACCAACACTATACACCAGATACATCGACGACATTTTCTTTCTATGGACCCACGGCAAGGAATCACTAAAGAGACTACACGATAACATCAACAAGTTCCATCCCACCATCAAGCTCACCATGGACTACTCCTCAGAATCAGTTTCTTTCTTGGACACACGAATCTCCATCAAAGACGGGCACCTCAGCACCTCACTCTACCGCAAGCCCACGGACAACCTCACGATGCTCCACTTTTCCAGCTTCCACCCTAACCACGTCAAAGAGGCCATCCCCTATGGACAGGCCCTGCGAATACACAGGGTCTGCTCAGACGAGGAGGAACGCGATGGACACCTACAGACGCTGAAAGACGCCCTAGTAAGAACGGGATATGACGCTCGACTCATCGATCGACAGTTCCGACGGGCCACAGCAAAAAATCGCATAGACCTCCTCAGGAGACTAACACGGGACGCAACCAACAGAGTACCCTTTGTCGTCCAGTACTTCCCCGGAGCGGAGAAACTACGCCATGTTCTCCGCAGCCTTCAACATGTCATCAATGAGGACAAACACCTCGCTATGGCCATCCCCACACCTCCACTACTCGCCTTTAAACAGCCACCCAACCTCAAACAGACCATCGTTCGCAGCAAACTACCTAGCTTTCAAGAGAACAGCGTCCACGACGCCACACAACCCTGCCACGGTAACCTCTGCAAGACATGCCAGATCATCGACACAGATACCACCATCACACGAGATGACACCACCCACCAGGTGCATGGTTCATACTCCTGTGACTCAGCCAACGTTGTCTACCTCATACGTTGCAGGAAAGGATGCCCCAGAGCATGGTACATTGGCGAGACCATGCAGACGCTGCGACAACGGATGAACGGACACCGCGCAACAATCGCCAAACAGGAGGGTTCCCTCCCAGTCGGGGAACACTTCAGCAGTCATGGACATTCATCCACCGACCTTCGGGTAAGCGTACTCCAAGGCGGCCTTCGAGACACACGACAACGCAAAATTGTCGAGCAGAAATTGATAGCCAAGTTCCGCACCCATGAGGACGGCCTCAACCGGGATCTTGGGTTCATGTCACGCTACACGTTACCCCACCAGCGAACAAATGTTATCTGTTTTTAATATAATGGGTCATTTGCTGGCTCTCTCTGCCTTCCGGATGTTTCTGCCTCTCTCTGTGTTTTTTTTTTCTCTGTTTTTTTCCCTGTTTGTTTTTTTGTTGAATGTGTATTCGGAGGTTCTGCAGGTAACACCTCTCTGTCTGAACACGGTGATTGCCTTGGCAACGGGCAGTTGCAGGGGCAGTCTGTAAACACCATGTTTTATTGTTCAATATGTATAAATGCGTAGGCTTCAAGGAGATCTTGAAACATTTGCCTGAGGAAGGAGAAAATCTCCGAAAGCTTGTGAATTTAAAATAAAATTGCTGGACTATAACTTGGTGTTGTAAAATTGTTTACAATTATTTATACTGAGTTAGTCCCTCTGTATGATTAGACAGTATATACTGGGTAAATCTCCCTGTGTACTTATGCTGCGTATACTGGGTGAATCTCTCTGTGAATTTATACTGGAGGAATCTCCCTGTATATTTATGCTGTATATACTGAGTGAATATCCCTGTGAATTTATACTGTGTATACTGGGTGAATCTCCCTGTGAATTTATACTGTATATTCTGGGTGTTTCTCTTTATATTTATACTGTGTGAATCTCCCTGTGTATTTTATTGGGTGAAACTCTATTTATACTGTATAGACTGGTTGGAACTCTCTATGTATTTATACTGTATATGATTGGTGGATCAAGCTGTGAACATTTTTTTTATTCGTTCATGGGATGTGGGCATCGCTGGCGAGGCCGGCATTTATTGCCCATCCCTAATTGCCCTTGAGAAGGTGGTGGTGAGCCGCCTTCTTGAACCGCTGCAGTCCGTGTGGTGACAGTTCTCCCACAGTGCTGTTAGGTAGGAAGTTCCAGGATTTTGACCCAGCAACGATGAAGGAACGGCGATATATTTCCAAGTCGGGATGGTGTGTGACTTGGAGGGGAACGTGCAGGTGGTGTTGTTCCCATGTACCTGCTGCTCTTGTCCTTCTAGGTGGTAGAGGTCGCGGGTTTGGGAGGAGCTGTCGAAGAAGCCTTGGCGAGTTGCTGCAGTGCATCCTGTGGCAGCCACAGTGCACCGGCGGTGAAGGGAGTGAATGTTTAGGGTGGTGGATGGGGTGCCAATCAAGCAGGCTGCTTTGTCTTGAATGGTGTTGAGCTTCTTGAGTGTTGTTGGAGCTGCACTCACCCAGGCAAGTGGAGAGTATTCCATCACACTCCTGACTTGTGACTTGTAGATGGTGGAAAGGCTTTGGGGAGTCAGGAGGTGAGTCACTTGCTTCAGAATACCCAGCCTCTGACCTGCTCTTGTAGCCACAGTATTTATGTGGCTGGTCCAGTTAAGCTTCTGGTCAATGGTGACCCCCAGGATGTTGATGGTGGGGGATTCGGCGATGGTAATGCCGTTGAATGTCAAGGGGAGGTAGTTAGACTCTCTCTTGTTGGAGATATTCATTGCCTGGCACTTGTCTGGCGCGAATGTTACTTGCCACTTATCAGCCCAAGCCTGGATGTTGTCCAGGTCTTGCTGCATGCGGACACAGTCTGCTTCATTATCTGAGGGGTTGCGAATGGAACTGAACACTGTGCAATCATCAGCGAACATCCCCATTTCTGACCTTATGATGGAGGGAAGGTCATTGATGAAGCAGTTGAAGATGGTTGGGCTTAGGACACTGCCCTGAGGAACTCCTGCAGCAATGTCCTGGGGCTGAGATGATTGGCCTCCAACAACCACTACCATCTTCCTTTGTGCTAGGTATGACTCCAGCTACTGCAGAGTTTTCCCCCTGATTCCCATTGACTTCAATTTTACTAGGGCTCCTTGGTGCCACTCGGTCAAATGCTGCTTTGATGTCAAGGGCAGTTACTCTCACCTCACCTCTGGAATTCAACTCTTTTGTCCATGTTTGGACCAAGGCTGTAATGAGGTCTGGAGCCGAGTGGTCCTGGCGGAACCCAAACTGAGCATCGGTGAGCAGGATATTGGTGAGTAAGTGCCGCTTGATAGCACTGTCGATGACAGCTTCCATCACTTTGCTGATGATTGAGAGTAGACTGATGGGACGGTAATTGGCCAGATTGGATTTGTCCTGCTTTTTGTGGACAGGACACACCTGGGCAATTTTCCACTTTGTCGGGTAGATGCCAGTGTTGTAGCTGTACTGGAACAGTTTGGCTGGAGGCGTGGCTAGTTTTGGAGCACAAGTCTTCAGCACTACAGCCGGGATGTTGTCGGGGCCCATAGCCTTTGCTGTATCCAGTGCACTCAGCCGTTTCTTGATATCACATGTAGTGAATCGAATTGGCTGAAGACTGGCTTCTGTGATGGAATATCGGGAGGAGGCCGAGATGGAGCTTCATAATTCTCAATGAGCATACAATCTATTGAGAAATAAAAACTCCACGGGAAAAGTGTTCCATCCGTGGCTAACTAAAGAAGTTAAGGAAAGTATTGGATTAAAAGAAGAGACCTATAATGTTGCCAAGAAGAGAAGCCTGAGGATTGGGAGAGTTTTAGAAACCAGCAAAGGATGGCCAAAAAAGTGATGAAGAGGAAGAAAATAGAATCTGAAAGTAAACTAGCAAGAAATATAAAAATGGATTGTAAGAGCTTCTACAAATATGTAAAAAGGAAGAGATTAGCAAAAGTAAACGTGGGCCCCTAGAGGCTGAGACAGGAGAAATTATAATGGGGAATCAGGAAATGGCAGATACGTTAAACAAATATTTTGTATCTGTCTTCACAGTAGAAATCACAAAAGGCGAACCAGAAATAGTGGGGAACCAAGGGTGTAATGAAAGTGAGGAACTTAAAGTAATTAATATCAGTAGAGGAAAAGTACTGGAGAAACTAATGGGACTAAAAGCTGATAAATCCCCTGGACCTGATGACCTGCATCCGAGGGTTCTAAAAGAGGTGGCTGTGGAGATAGTGGATGCATTGGTTATGATCTTCCAAAATTCCCTAGATTCTAGAACGGTCCCAGTGGATTGGAAGGTAGGAAATGTAACCCCGCTATTCAAGAAAGGAGGGAGAGAGAAAACAGGGAATTACAGGCCAGTTAGCCTGACATCAGTTGTGGGAAAATGCTGGAATCCATTATTAAGGAAGGTACTTCGAAAATCATAATATGATTAGGCAGAGTCAACATGGTTTTATGAAAGGGAAATCGTGTTTGACAAATCTATTTGAGTTTTTTAAGGATGTAACTAGCAGGGTAGATAAAGGGGAACCAGTGGATGTTGTATATTTGGATTTTCAAAAGGCATTCGATAAGGTGCCACATAAAAGGTTACACAAGGTTAGGGCTCATGGGATTGGGGGTAATATATTAGCATGGATAGAGGATTGGTTAATGGACAGAAAACAGAGAGTAGGAATAAACGGGTCATTCTCAGGTTGGCAGGCTGTAACTAGTGGGGTGACATAAGGATCAGTGCTTGGGCCTCAGCTATTTACAATCTATATTAATGACTTGGATGAAGGGACTGAGTGTAATGTATCCAAGTTTGCTGACGATACAAAGCTAGGTGGGAAAGTAAGCTGTGAGGAGGACACAGAGTCTGCAAAGGGATATAGACAGGTTAAGTGAGTGGGCAAGAAGGTGGCAGATGGAGTATAATGTGGGGAAATGTGAGGTTATTCACTTTGGTCGAAGGAATTGAAAAACAGAATATTTTTTAAATGGTGATAAACGATGAAATGTTGGTGTTCAGAGGGATTTGAGTGTCCTCGTACAAGAAACACAGAAAGTTAACATGCAGGTACAGCAGGCAATTAGGAAGGCAAATGGTATGTTGGCCTTTATTACAAGGGGGCTTGGAGTACAAGAGTAAGGAAGTCTTACTGCAATTGTACAGGGCTTTGGTGAGACCACACCTGGAGCACTACGTACAGTTTTGGTCTCCTTATCTAAGGAAGGATATACTTGCCGTAAGAGGAGGTGCAACGAAGGTTCACTAGATTGTTTCCTGGGATGAGAGGGTTGTCCTATGAGGAGAGATTGAGTAGAATGGGCCTATACTCTGTGTAGTTTGGAAGAATGAGAGGTGATCTCATTGAAACGTATAAAATTCTTAGAGGGCTTGACAGGGTAGATGACTGGAGAGTCTAGAACTAGGGGGGGCATAGTCTCAGGATAAGGGGTGGGCCATGTAAGACTGAGACGAGGAGGAATTTCTTCACTCAGAGGGTTGTGAATCTTTGGAATTCTCTACCCCAGAGGGCTGTAGATGCTGAGTCATTGAATATATTCAAGGCTGAGATCGATAGATTTTTGGACTCTAAGGGAATCAAGGGATATGGGGATCGGGCAGGAAAGTGGAGTTGAGGACGAAGATCAGCCATGATCTGATTGAATGGCGGAGCAGGCTTGAGGGGCCATATGGCCTACTCCTGCTCCTATTTCTTATGCTCTTATTATCTACTCGGCACTTCTGGCTGAAGATGGTTGCAAACACTTCAGCCTTGTCTTTTGCACTCACGTGCTGGACTCTGCCATCATTGAGGATGGGGATGTTTGCAGAGCCTCCTCCTCCCGTTAGTTGTTTAATTGTCCACCACCTTTCACGACTGGATGTGGCAGGACTGCAGAGCTTTGATCTGATCCGTTGGTTGTGGAATCGCTTAGCTCCGTCTATAGCATGTTGCTTCTGCTGTTTAGCATGCATGTAGTCCTGAGTTGTAGCTTCACCAGGTTGGCACCTCATTTTTAGATACGCCTGGTGCTGCTCCTGGCATGCTCTTCTACACTCCTCATTGATGTGGAGATGCTGGTGATGGACTGGGGTGGACAAATGTAAGGAGTCTTACAACACCAGGTTATAGTCCAACAGCTTTATTTGAAATCACAAGCTTTCGGAGCTTTGCTCCTTTGTCAGGTGAATCATTGTATATACTGGGTGATTCTCTCTGTATTTATACTGTAAATACTCAGTGAATCTCTGTCTATTTATACTGTATATAAGGGGTGAATCTCCCCGTGAATTTATTCTGTATATTTTTCCATGTGTATTTATACTGTATATACTATGCGAATCTCTCTGAATTTATTCTATATTTATACTGGATGAATTTCCCTGTGTATTTATACTGAATATACTGGATGATTCACTTTGCTTAAACGGTACACACTGGGTGAAACTCCCTGTGACCTTAAACTGTAAATGCTGACTGAATCTCTGAATTTACACTGGGTGAATTTATACTGTACATACTGGGTGAGTCTCTCTGTGTATTTATACAGTGTATACCAGGTGAATCTCCAAGTATTTATACTGTATATTCTGGGTGAATCTTGGCATATTTAGATTTTATATACTGGATAAATCTCCCTGAATATTTATAGTGTATATACTGGGTGAACTTCCCTGCATATTTATACTGTGTAGCTGGGTGAATCTCCCTGTGAATTTATACTGTATATAGAATCATAGAATCATAGAAGGTTGCAGAATGGAAGGAGACAATTCGGCCCATCTAGTCCGTGCCAGCTCTATGCAAGAGCAATCCAGCTAGTCCCACTCCCCCACCCTAACCCCGTAGCCCTGCAAATTTTTATCTTTCAAGTATTTATCCAGTTCCCTTTTGAAGGCCATGATTGAATGCATATGGGATACTTGCCTTTATTAGCCGAGGCATAGAATATAAGAGCAAGGAGGTTATGATGGAGCTGTATAAAACACTGGTTAGGCCACAGCTGGAGTACTGTGTGCAGTTCTGGTCACCACACTACAGGAAGGATGTGATCGCTTTGGAGAGGGTGCAGAGGAGATTCACCAGGATGTTACCAGGGCTGGAGCGCTTCAGCTATGAAGAGAGACTGGGAAGATTGGGTTTGTTTTCCTTGGAGCAGAGGAGGCTGAGGGGGGACATGATTGAGGTGTACAAAATTATGAGGGGCACAGATAGGATGGATACTAAGGAGCTTTTTCCCTTCGTTGAGGGTTCTATAACAAGGGGACATAGATTCAAGGTAAAAGGCGGGAGGTTTAGAGGGGATTTGAGAAAGAACTTTTTCACCCAGAGGGTGGTTGGAGTCTGGAACTCACTGCCTGAAAGGGTTGTGGAGGCAGGAACCCTCACAACATTCAAGAAGCATTTGGATGAGCACTTGAAATGCCATAGCATACAAGGCTATGGACCAAATGCTGGAATATGGGATTAGAGTAGACAGGGCTGATGGCCGGCGCGGACACGATGGGCCGAAGGGCCTCTATCCGTGCTGTATAACTCTATGACTTTATGACTCTATGAATCTGCCTCCATCACCCCCTCGGGCAGTGCATTCCAGATCCTAACCACTCGCTGTGTAAAAAAGTTGGTTCTTTTGTCAGTCACCTTAAATCTATGTTCTCTGGTTCTTGACCCTTCTGCCAATGGGAAAAGTTTCTCTCCATCGACTCTGTCTAGACCCTTCCTGATTTTGAACACCTCTATCAAATCTCCTCGCAACCTTCTCTGTTCCACACGGAACAATCCCAGCTTCTCCAGTCTATCCCCCAGATCTCTCTGATCCTGTACCCCTTTTAGAATTGTGCCCTCTAGTTTATATTGCCTCTCCTCATTTTTCCTACCGAAATGCACCACCTCGCATTTTTCTGCGTTAAACGTCATCTGCCACGTGTCTGCCCATTCCACCAGCCTGTCTATATCCTCTTGAAGTCTATCACTATCCTCCTCACTGTTCACTACACTTCCAAGTTTTGTGACATCTGCAAATTTTGAAATTGTGCCCGGTACACCCAAGTCCAAGTCATTAATATATATCAAGAAAAGCAGTGGTCCCAGTACTGACCCCTGGGGAACACCACTGTACACCTCCCTCCAGTCTGAAAAACAACCATTCACCACTACTCTCTGTTTCCTGTCATTTAGCCAATTCTGTATCCATGTTGCTACTGCCCTCTTTATTCCATGGGCCGCAATCTTGATGATAAGCCTACCATGTGTCACTTTATCAAACGCATTTTGAAAATCCATATACACCACATCAACCGCATTGCCCTCATCTACCCTCTCTGTTACTTCATCAAAAATCTCTATCAAGTTGGTTAAACACGATTTGCCTTTAACAAATCCGTCCTGGCTTTCCCTAAACAATCCACACTCGTCCAAGTGACTGTTAATTCTGTCCCAGATTATCGTTTCTAAAAGATTCCCCACTAATAAGGTTAAACTGACTGGCCTGTAGTTGCTGGGTTTATCCTTACACCCTTTTTTGAACAAGGGTGTAACATTTGCAATTCTCCAGTCCTCTGGACCACTCCCGTATCTACGGATGTTTGGAAGATTATGGCCAGTACCTCCGCAATTTCCACCCTTACTTCCCTCAACATCTTAGGATGTACCTCTTCTTTCTCAATTTTTAGCCCATCCAGCATCTCAACTATATCTTCCTTTACCGAGACTCTGGCAGCATCTTCTTCCTTGGTAAAGACTGATGCAAAGTATTCATTTAAGTACTCAGCCATACCCTCTGCCTCCATGAGTAGATCTCCTTTATGGTCCCTAATCAGCCCCACCCCTCCTCTTACTACCCGTTTACTATTTACATGCCTGTAGAATACTGTTGGATTCCCTTTTATGTTGGCCGCCAGTCTATTCTCATACTCTCTTTGCCCCTCTTATTTCCTTTTTCACTTCCCCTCTGAACTTTCTATATTCTGCCTCATTCTCACTTGTGTTAGCAACCTGACACCTGTCATACGCCCCTTTTTTCCTCTTCATCTTACTCTCTGTCTCTTTTGTCATCCAGGGAGCTCTGGCTTTAGTTGCCCTCCTTTCCCCCTCATGGGAATGTGCCGAGACTGTACCCGAACCATCTCCTCTTTATATACTGGGTGAATCTCTGTATTTATATTGGATATACCGGTTGTACCTTTGTATATTTATACTGTGTGAATCTCCCTGTGTATTTTACTGGGTGAAACTCTATTTATACTGTATAGATGGGTTGGATCTCTCTATGTATTTATACTGTATATAATTAGTGGATCTCGCTGAGAACTTTTGCTGTAAACACAACGTGAATCTGTTTTTTTACAATGTGAATCTGCAACTGTATTCACATTGTATATACTGGGTGATTCGCTCTGTATTTATACTGTAAATACTCAGTGAATCTCTGTCTATTTACACTGTGTGACTCTCCATGTGTATTTATACTGTATTTACTGCGTGATTCTCCCTGTGTTCTTATACTGTACATAATGGGCGAATACCTGTGTATTTAACTGGTACATACTGGGTGAATCCCTCTATTTATATTGTATGTACTGTGTGAACCTCCCTGTGAATTTATACTGCATATAGAATAATAGAATCATAGAAAGGTTATACCACAGAGGAGGGCATTCGGCCCATCGAGTCCGTGCCGGCTCTATGCAAGAGTAATCCAGTTTCACCCAGTCCCACTCCCCCGCCCTATCCCCGTAGCCCTGCACATTTTTTCTTTTCAAGTACTTATCCAGTTCCCTTTTGAAGGCCATGATTGAATCTGCCTCCACCACCCCCTCGGGCAGTGCATTCCAGATCCTAACCACTCGCTGTGTAAAAAAGTTTTTCCTCATGTCTCACGAATTTGATTGAGTTTTTTGAAGGGGTAACCAAGAAGATAGATGAGGGCTGTGCAGTAGACGTGGTCTACATGGACTTCAGCAAAGCCTTTGACAAGGTACCGCATGGTAGGTTGTTACATAAGGTTAAATCTCACGGGATCCAAGGTGAGGTAGCCAATTGGATACAAAATTGGATTGACGACAGAAGACAGAGGGTGGGTGTAGAGGGTTGTTTTTCAAACTGGAGGCCTGTGACCAGCGGTGTGCCTCAGGGATCGGTGCTGGGTCCGCTATTATTTGTTATTTATATTAATGATTTGAATGAGAATTTAGGAGGCATGGTTAGTAAGTTTGCAGATGACACCAAGATTGGTGGCATTGTGGACAGTGAAGAAGGTTATCTAGGATTGCAACGGGATCTTGATAAATTGGGCCAGTGGGCCGATGAATGGCAGATGGAGTTTAATTTAGATAAATGTGAGGTGATGCATTTTGGTAGATCGAATCGGGCCAGGACCTACTCCGTTAATGGTAGGGCGTTGGGGAGAGTTATAGAACAAAGAGATCTGGGAGTACAGATTCATAGCTCCTTGAATGTGGAGTCACAGGTGGATAGGGTGGTGAAGAAGGCATTCGGCATGCTTGGTTTCATTGGTCAGAACATTGAATACAGGAGTTGGGATGTCTTGTTGAAGTTGTACAAGACATTGGTGAGGCCACACTTGGAGTACTGTGTACAGTTCTGGTCACCCTATTATAGAAAGGATATTATTAAACTAGAAAGAGTGCAGAAAAGATTTACTAGGATGCTGCCGGGACTTGATAGTTTGACTTATAGGGAGAGGTTAGATAGACTGGGACTTTTTTCCCTGGAGAGTAGGAGGTTGAGGGGTGATCTTATAGAAGTCTATAAAATAATGAGGGGCATAGATAAGGTAGATAGTCAAAATCTTTTCCCAAAGGTAGGGGAGTCTATAACGAGGGGACATAGATTTAAGGTGAGAGGGGAGAGATACAAAAGGGTCCAGAGGGGCAATTTTTTCACTCAAAGGGTGGTGAGTGTCTGGAACAAGCTGCCAGAGGCAGTAGTAGAGGCGGGTACAATTTTGTCTTTTAAAAAGCATTTGGACAGTTACATGGGTAAGATGGGTATAGAGGGATATGGGCCAAGTGCAGGCAATTGGGACTAGCTTAGTGGTATAAACTGGGCGACATGGACATGTTGGGCCGAAGGGCCTGTTTCCATGTTGTAAACTTCTATGATTCTATGATTCTAACTGTTCCAGAGTCTATAGAATTTTGGGAGACAGTATATACTGGGTGAGTCTCTGTGTCAGTGATAGTCGAGTCGGGTGCAGATTATAATGAGTCCGATGTACAGCGAGGGAGACCCGTGCTGGTCATTTGCTGCACGCCTGTCTGGAGGGCTGGAAATCGGACGTCTCTGATGCCACTTAAAGGCGGCCAGCACCCCTTAAAGGGGAGGTGCACTCTGGCTGCAGACAACAGGGAAACATTGTGAATAGAGAAATGGCTGCAGCAAATACTGAGAGGCACCAAGTTTCTTCGAAGATGCCTTGGGGGGAGCCCTGGTGCGAGCAGTGGGACAGGAGGAGGGGGAAGATCCTCTTTCCCCAGGAGGCAAAAAGCCCTCCAGGCAGCACCTCCACCTCCAATGGGAAGAGGGCGCTGAGGAGCTCAATGCCAGGAGCTCAGCTCCCAATGGCTGCAAAGCTGAAAGAAGTTCAGTGACCTCACCAGAGTGGTCAAGGTAAGAATTCTGCTCTCTTACTCTCTGCTCCCAACACCTCCACCTCCACCCTCACCACTCACAATACTCCCCTCCTCCACCTCCACCCTCACCACTCACAATACTCCCATCCTCCACCTCCACCCTCACCACTCACAATACTCCCCTCCTCCACCTCCACCCTCACCACTCACAATACTCCCCTCCTCCACCTCCACCCTCACCACTCACAATACTCCCCTCCTCCACCTCCACCCTCACCACTCACAATACTCCCCTCCTCCACCTCCACCCTCACTACTCACAATACTCCCCTCCTCCACCTCCACCCTCAATACTCATAATACTCCCCTCCTCCACCTCCACCCTCACTACTCACAATACTCCCCTCCTCCACCTCCACCCTCACTACTCACAATACTCCCCTCCTCCACCTCCACCCTCAATACTCATAATACTCCCCTCCTCCACCTCCACCCTCACTACTCACAATACTCCCCTCCTCCACCTCCACCCTCACTACTCACAATACTCCCCTCCTCCACCTCTACCCTCACGACTCACAATACTCCCCTCCCCCACCCTCCACTCACTACTCACAATACTCCCCTCCTCCACCTCCACCCTCACGACTCACAATACTCCCCTCCTTCACCCTCCACCCTCACCACTCACAATACTCCCCTCCTTCACCCTCCACCCTCACCACTCACAATACTCCCCTCCTTCACCCTCCACCCTCACCACTCACAATACTCCCCTCCTTCACCCTCCACCCTCACCACTCACAATACTCCCCTCCTTCACCCTCCACCCTCACTACTCACAATACTCCCCTCCCCCTTCCCTACAATCACTGCTCCACACTTCACTCCTCCTCCTTCTCCTCAAACTCACACACTGACCACTATTGTAACCCTCCCCTCCCCAATGCTCACATCTGACGCACTGGGCACCAACTATTGCACCATTATAGGAACATTCTACGGCCTCTTTTTCCCTTCTTACTTTTACCTCACCCTGCGCGCTCTGCGTGACAAACTGCGGCTCTTTTCACCCCCTGTTTCTCTCTCGCTTCTCTCCGTCACTCGAAAATCTAACCCTTGTTCCTCTCTTTCATTTCAGCTGCTGAAGATGTGGAGGTACCTCAGCCACTTGAAGAAGAAGACGTCAGTCTTCCTGAAGATGCTGCGTCACTTGGTCTCACCCTCACAAGCACCAGCTCAGCGACTGGCACCACGTGGACTCTGGAGGCTGGGTCACAGGAGGGCTGTTAATGTGACGACTCACTGGTGCGCAGGAGCTGGGGCAGGGGACAGGATGCTACAGGTGCCAGCTCGCTGGAGGGTGAGATCAGATACCAGCTCTGCTGCAGGCGATTCAGGTGCTGACGTCGAGGGCCCAGGTTACTGAAGAAGGCTGATTGGGCATCGATCAGGAAATGCTCGGGTCACTGGGCAGCCTGCCAGAGGAGCTTGTGCACAATGGCGCAGAGCATGGAGGAGTCCAGCTCCAACTTGTCTCAAGGCTTCACACCGAGCAAGGAGACCATTTTGTCCAACGTGGACTGAGAGGTCAGCCCCACACTGCCACTCAGCCCATCATAGAGCCTCTACTGACAGCTCTCGGCTTCCATGGAAGTTCAGACAGCTGCCATTTTGGCTCTGGGAGTCACTGTTGGTGGGAGTTCCCAGAGAGTCACCTCACTCCTGCACTCTGTTCCCAGGCAGAGCCAGAGGACTGGGGCCTTGGCTGCATGGGGGCAGTGCTCCTTTCTAGCACAGTTTGGTGATGTTACTCATTTCTACCACACTATATAGGAACAGGAGGAGGCCATTCAGCCCCTTGAGCCTGTTCCACCATTCAATCAGATCAAGGTGGATCTGTACCTCAACTCCATTTACCCGCCTTTGCTCCATATCCCTCGATGCCCTTACCCAACAGTCTTGAAAGCCCCAATTAATCCCCAGCATCCACAACCTTTTGGGGGACAGAGTTCCAGATTTACGCTGCCTTCTGTCAGTGTCAGCCATGGCTCAGTGCGTAGCACTCTCGACTCTGAGTCCCACTCCAGAGACTTGAGCACAAAATCTAGGCTGACACTCTAGTGTAGTACTGAGGGAGTGCTGCACTGTCGGAGGTGCTGTCTTTCAGATGACATGTTAAACCTCCGAGGCCCTGTCTGCCCTCTCAGATGGATGTAAAGGATCCCATGGTACTATTTGAAGAAGAGCAGGGGAGTTCTCCCCGGTGTCCTGGCCAATATTCATCTCTCAATCAACATCACAAAAGCAGATTATCTGGTCATTATCTCATTGCTGTTTGTGGGATCTTGCTGTGTGTAAATCGGCTGTCATGTTTCCTACATCACAACAGTGACTACACTTCAAAAAGTATTTCATTGGCTGTAAAGCACTTTGGGATGTCATGAAAGGTGGTTTAAAAATGAAACTTTTTTTTGTGTGAAAAAGTGCTTTTTGATTTCACTCCTGAACGGCCAAGCTCTAGTTTTAAGATTATCTGTCTGTTCTCCATGCCCTCACCAGAAGAATTTTTTTTTGTATTCGTTCATGGGATGTGGGCGTTGCTGGCGAGGCCGGCATTTATTGCCCATCCCTAATTGCCCTTGAGAAGGTGGTGGTGAGCCGCCTTCTTGAACCGCTGCAGTCCGTGTGGTGAAGGTTCTCCCACAGTGCTGTTAGGAAGGGAGTTCCAGGATTTTGACCCAGTGACGATGAAGGAACGGCGATATATTTCCAAGTCGGGATGGTGTGTGACTTGGAGGGGAACGTACAGGTGGTGTTGTTCCCATGTGTCTGCTGCTCTTGTCCTTCTAGGTGGTAGAGGTTGCGGGTTTGGAAGGAGCTGTCGAAGAAGCCTTGGCGAGTTGCTGCAGTGCATCCTGTGGATGGTACACACTGCAGCCACAGTGCGCCGGTGGTGAAGGGAATGAATGTTTAGGGTGGTGAATGGGGTGCCAATCAAACGGGCTGCTTTGTCCTGGATGGTGTCGAGCTTCTTGAATGTTGTTGGAGCTGCACTCATCCAGGCAAGTGGAGAGTATTCCATCACACTCCTGACTTGTGCCTTGTAGATGGTGGAAAGGCTTTGGGGAGTCAGGAGGTGAGTCACTCGCCGCAGAATACCCAGCCTCTGACCTGCTCTTGTAGCCACAGTATTTATATGGCTGGTCCAGTTAAGTTTCTGGTCAATGGTGACCCCTAGGATGTTGATGGTGGGGGATTCGGCGATGGTAATGCCATTGAATGTCAAGGGGAGGTGGTTAGACTCTCTCTTGTTAGAGATGGTCATTGCCTGGCACTTGTCTGGCGCGAATGTTACTTGCCACTTATCAGCCCAAGCCTGGATGTTGTCCAGGTCTTGCTGCATGCGGGCACGGACTGCTTCATTATCTGAGGGGTTGCGAATGGAACTGAACACTGTGCAATCATCAGCGAACATCCCCATTTCTGACCTTATGATGGAGGGAAGGTCATTGATGAAGCAGCTGAAGATGGTTGGGCCGAGGACACTGCCCTGAGGAACTCCTGCAGCAATGTCCTGGGGCTGAGATGATCGTTTTGCTGTAACTATCCTATCGAATCCCTTAATCATTTTAAATATCTCAATTAGATCACCCCTTAATCTTCTATACTCCATGGAATACAAGCCCAGTCTGTGCAACCTGTCCTCGTAATTTAACCCTTTTAGCCCCAGTATCATTCTGGTGAATCTGCGCTGCACCCCCTCCAAGGCCAATATATCCTTCCTGAGGTGCGGTGCCCAGAACTGAACCCAGTCTCCAGATGGAGTCTGACCAGAACTTTGTATAACTGCAGCATAATTTCCACCCCATTGTATTCTAGCCCCCGTGGAGATAAAGGCCAACGTTCCATTAGCCTTTTTGATTGCTTTTTGTACCCGAGCTTTTAGTAACCGCATCTCCGGAAGGACTTTGAGTCTGGGCCTGAGATCTGAATCCACACTGCGTGCTGTATGGTCATTGAACAATTCGCTCCATGGGTTGTAACATGACTGAGCCAGGCACGGCCGTGGGCTGATTGGGTATTTTGTCTGTGTGTTGACCAGGAGTTCGGGTGTATGTTTTACGGGGGTTCAGGGGTTAACTATCATTTATTTGGACCTTGCTTTTTAATCTTGCTGAATGACTGAGCTGTGTTTTGTGACCTGTGGCCTTGCTGCAGCACTGGCTGTAGGAGTGTTGGTGCCGGCTTCGAGTGTACACAGAAGCACATCCATGTGATGAAGAATTGGAAGCCACTTTGGGCGAGTTGCTGCCCTGAGCCAGAGAAGGAGGGGAGCAGCCGGCAGCAACCAGGCAGGGTGTCGTGGGAAGGAGATCGGAGGCTGTGACAGACTCCCGTACTCGGTACCTCCTGAAACACCACTGGCAAAGGCTGCGGATAGGGCAGATCCCAATGATTCCGGCAGGGAGTGTATCAGGGAGAGGAGGGGGCGGGGGCATTATAGATCACCATCAAAGTGCAGGACTGAGAACTGCCCCTCCTCTCACAACTGGCTTCCAGGCTCATATCGAAACAAATGCCTGGTGTCATTGCCATGTTTGTGGTGACCTGATATCACAAGCACAGCAGACAAGCAACACGGGAGGTTTTAAATCCCAGTGATTGCACCACACTCAGGCCTAGCCTGCAGACAGAGCCTGGGGGGCAGGAGGTTCTCCTGAGCAGGATACAATTCGATATAACCTGCTGTGTTTTCAAGGTTATGAACATTTGTGCACCACACACATCCACTCGAGACTTGTAATCTGCTATCTTTTTTTAATGCGTTTCATTTCATGTCACTCCCCCCTCCTCATGTCCTGTTTGTGTTTAGATCGTTGTCGGGTCGAATTGTCGGGGGAGTCTGGTGGTTCTTCACCTTGATCATCATCTCATCCTACACGGCCAATCTCGCCGCGTTCCTGACCGTAGAACGGATGGTGTCGCCCATCGAGAGCGCAGAGGATCTCGCAAAGCAGACGGAGATTGCCTATGGAACACTCGATGCAGGCTCAACAAAAGAGTTCTTCAGGGTGAACACTCACTGTCTGTGGAATGTGCAACAAAAAATGGGTGAAAATCTTTACTGCGACATCCCAGTGACCATCCCGGGGCAGACAGCAGGCCCAAGGCCAGACTGAGATCGGCCCGGTGTCTGGTCATGGTTATCCGGGCCTGTCACACCTCCACAGGCAGCTCGCCCGCTCAACAGATAATGATTGTCAGGTTGACCACTTCACTGGCAGCTCTCCAAAAGGAAGTCCCAGGAGTGGGGGGGGTTGGAGCCCAAAACTGTGGAGGAGGGGCAATCGGGACGACAGTGAAGTTGGGGTCGGCGAGGAGAGGAAGTGGGGAGGTGGGTGGGCAGGGTTTGGGGGTAGGGTTGTGGCGGGGGGTTGTGGGGAGGGGTTGTGTGGGGGGGGGTTGTGGGGGGGGGGTTATAGGGGGGGGTTTATGGGGGGGCATCTCCTGAACCTCTGGGCTCCACAGGAAGGTTCATGTAAATATTCGTCTGAAAAAAACTTGCCTATTGTTGGTGGCTGCTGAAGGATCCTGAGTGGATTGGGATTATTCCTTTCTACTGATGTTCCCCCGTCACCCTCTCGCAATCCAGCTCCTCCCAATGGGTTTTATACATGCCTTGAATCTCCCCGATTATTGGGGTGACTCTCTGTTCCCCTCATTATTGGGGTGACTCTGTACCCCTGATTATTGGGGTGACTCTGTACCCCTGATTATTGGGGTGACTCTCTGTCCCCCCTGATTATTGGGGTGTCTCTCTGTCCCCCCTGATTATTGGGGTGACTCTGTACCCCTGATTATTGGGGTGACTCTCTGTCCCCCCTGATTATTGGGGTGACTCTCTGTACCCCTGATTATTTGGGTGTCTCTCTGTCCCCCCTGATTATTGGGGTGACTCTGTACCCCTGATTATTGGGGTGACTCTCTGTACCCCTGATTATTTGGGTGTCTCTCTGTACCCCTGATTATTGGGGTGACTCTCTGTACCCCTGATTATTTGGGTGTCTCTCTGTCCCCCCTGATTATTGGGGTGACTCTGTACCCCTGATTATTGGGGTGACTCTCTGTCCCCCCTGATTATTGGGGTGTCTCTCTGTCCCCCCTGATTATTGGGGTGTCTCTCTGTACCCCTGATTATTTGGGTGTCTCTCTGTCCCCCCTGATTATTGGGGTGTCTCTCTGTACCCCTGATTATTTGAGTGTCTCTCTGTACCCCTGGTTATTGGGGTGACTCTGTACCCCTGATTATTGGGGTGACTCTCTGTACCCCTGATTATTGGGGTGACTCTGTACCCCTGATTATTGGGGTGACTCTCTGTTCCCCCTGATTATTGGGGTGACTCTGTACCCCTGATTATTGGGGTGACTCTCTGTTCCCCCTGATTATTGGGGTGACTCTCTGTACCCCTGATTATTGGGGTGACTCTGTACCCCTGATTATTGGGGTGACTCTCTGTTCCCCCTGATTATTGGGGTGACTCTGTACCCCTGATTATTGGGGTGACTCTCTGTTCCCCCTGATTATTGGGGTGACTCTGTACCCCTGATTATTGGGGTGACTCTCTGTACCCCTGATTATTGGGGTGTCTCTCTGTACCCCTGATTATTGGGGTGACTCTCTGTACCCCTGATTATTTGGGTGTCTCTCTGTCCCCCCTGATTATTGGGGTGACTCTGTACCCCTGATTATTGGGGTGACTCTCTGTCCCCCCTGATTATTGGGGTGTCTCTCTGTCCCCCCTGATTATTGGGGTGTCTCTCTGTACCCCTGATTATTTGGGTGTCTCTCTGTCCCCCCTGATTATTGGGGTGTCTCTCTGTACCCCTGATTATTTGAGTGTCTCTCTGTACCCCTGGTTATTGGGGTGACTCTGTACCCCTGATTATTGGGGTGACTCTCTGTACCCCTGATTATTGGGGTGACTCTCTGTACCCCTGATTATTGGGGTGACTCTCTGTACCCCTGATTATTGGGGTGACTCTGTACCCCTGATTATTGGGGTGACTCTCTGTTCCCCCTGATTATTGGGGTGTCTCTGTACCCCTGATTATTGGGGTGACTCTCTGTTCCCCCTGATTATTGGGGTGACTCTCTGTACCCCTGATTATTGGGGTGACTCTGTACCCCTGATTATTGGGGTGACTCTCTGTTCCCCCTGATTATTGGGGTGACTCTGTACCCCTGATTATTGGGGTGACTCTCTGTTCCCCCTGATTATTGGGGTGACTCTCTGTACCCCTGATTATTGGGGTGACTCTGTACCCCTGATTATTGGGGTGACTCTCTGTTCCCCCTGATTATTGGGGTGACTCTGTACCCCTGATTATTGGGGTGACTCTCTGTTCCCCCTGATTATTGGGGTGACTCTGTACCCCTGATTATTGGGGTGACTCTCTGTACCCCTGATTATTGGGGTGACTCTGTACCCCTGATTATTGGGGTGACTCTCTGTACCCCTGATTATTGTGACCACCTCACCTGCTTGCTGTAAAGGTCCAGTTGGTTTGGTTAAATCTGTGAGATTACAGCACAGATCAGCCAATAAATGGACACCCTGACAATGTTGTGACTCGGAGAGGCCCTAAATAAAGCTTGAATTGGAGCTGGTAACACAATACGGATATATAAGGGGGTCTCCTGAGATTGGGGTACACACTAAACCCTTGGAATGTGATTTCTATTCGCCCCAATGGGGCAGCGATGGTCGGGGTGAGCTCCTGATGAATGGATGTTATGAGTCCGTGTTGCTGAGTTTGGCGATGGTGGACGGTGATCATTCAATGCTCGACAGTAACAGGCAGCCCGAGTTCAACCACAGAACATGTGCACTTGGTGCTTAGCTTGACTCATCCTGTTTCTTCCTGTTTGTCTTTCACAGAGATCAAAGATCGCCGTCTTTGAGAAGATGTGGGCCTATATGAAGTCAGCTGAACCCTCGGTCTTTGTTAAAACAACAGAGGAAGGTGTAACCCGAGTCAGAAAGTCGAAAGGAAAGTACGCCTATCTCCTGGAGTCGACCATGAATGAATACATCGAGCAGAGAAAACCCTGTGACACCATGAAGGTCGGAGGGAACCTCGACTCCAAGGGATACGGAGTGGCCACGCCCAAAGGATCGCCTTTAAGGTGGGTGGAATAGTGTAACAGTGGGAATTAACACACTGATAGTGTAACAGTGGGAATTAACACACTGATAGTGTAACAGTGGGAACTAACACACTGATAGTGTAACAGTGGGAACTAACACACTGTGTAACAGTGGGAATGAACACTCCGATTGTGTAACAGTGGGAATTAACACACTGATAGTGTAACAGTGGGAACTAACACACTGATAGTGTAACAGTGGGAACTAACACACTGATAGTGTAACAGTGGGAACTAACACACTGATAGTGTAACAGTGGGAATTATCACACTGATAGTGTAACAGTGGGAACTAACACACTGTGTAACAGTGGGAGTGAACACTCCGATTGTGTAACAGTGGGAATTAACACACTGATTGTGTAACAGTGCGAACTAACACACTGATTGTGTAACAGTGCGAACTAACACACTGATTGTGTAACAGTGGGAATTAACACACTGATTGTGTAACAGTGGGAACTAACACACTGATAGTGTAACAGTGGGAACTAACACACTGATAGTGTAACAGTGGGAATTATCACACTGATAGTGTAACAGTGGGAACTAACACACTGATAGTGTAACAGTGGGAATTAACACACTGTGTAACAGTGGGAATGAACACTCCGATTGTGTAACAGTGGGAATTAACACACTGATTGTGTAACAGTGCGAACTAACACACTGATTGTGTAACAGTGCGAACTAACACACTGATTGTGTAACAGTGGGAATTAACACACTGATTGTGTAACAGTGCGAACTAACACACTGATTGTGTAACAGTGCGAACTAACACACTGATTGTGTAACAGTGGGAATTAACACACTGATTGTGTAACAGTGGGAACTAACACACTGATAGTGTAACAGTGGGAACTAACACACTGATAGTGTAACAGTGGGAACTAACACACTGATTGTGTAACAGTGGGAATTATCACACTGATAGTGTAACAGTGGGAACTAACACACTGATAGTGTAACAGTGGGAATTAACACACTGTGTAACAGTGGGAATGAACACTCCGATTGTGTAACAGTGGGAATGAACACACTGATTGTGTAACAGTGGGAACTAACACACTGATTGTGTAACAGTGGGAACTAACACACTGATTGTGTAACAGTGCGAACTAACACACTGATTGTGTAACAGTGGGAACTAACACACTGATTGTGTAACAGTGGGAATTAACACACTGATAGTGTAACAGTGGGAACTAACACACTGATTGTGTAACAGTGGGAATTAACACACTGATAGTGTAACAGTGGGAATTAACACACTGATAGTGTAACAGTGGGAACTAACACACTGATTGTGTAACAGTGGGAACTAACACACTGATTGTGTAACAGTGGGAACTAACACACTGATTGTGTAACAGTGGGAACTAACACACTGATTGATTGTGTAACAGTGCGAACTAACACACTGATTGTGTAACAGTGCGAACTAACACACTGATTGTGTAACAGTGCGAACTAACACACTGATTGTGTAACAGTGGGAATTAACACACTGATTGTGTAACAGTGGGAACTAACACACTGATAGTGTAACAGTGGGAATTAACACACTGATAGTGTAACAGTGGGAATTAACACACTGATTGTGTAACAGTGGGAACTAACACACTGATAGTGTAACAGTGGGAATTAACACACTGATTGTGTAACAGTGGGAACTAACACTATTTGACACTGTTACCGTAAAATGAAACTAACTGTCTTTCCAGTATAATCTTGTTAGCTGACTCTGTTCTAGGGTATCAATGCTAACCAATGCTGTTAACTAACAATAAATAACACTGCTAAGTAACTTTTTGTTGTATTACATTGCTAACACTGTTGTTAGTTACACTGCTAACATTATAACGCTATAACACTGCTAACTAACTGTTGTAATATTCTACTGACTCTGATTTGTGAATGAGAACCTGTGAGTTGGAACCTGTGTGAAGATTTATGACATTGGATTGTTTCCTTCTGAACCCTTTGAGAACCAATGAACTAAATTTATTTCCATATCTAATCTCTGTTTGTTTCCTTTTTGAGTAAATTCTCAATGAATCTTGTAACTAGGGAAGGGCAGGGCAGGGCACGGCAGGGCAGAGCAAGGCAAGGAAGGGCAGGGCAGAGCAGGGCAGAGCAAGGCAAGGAAGGGCAGGGCAAGGAAGGGCAGGGCAAGGAAGGGCAGAGCACGGCAGGGCAGGGCAGGGCAGGGCAGAGCAGAGCAGGGCAGAGCAGAGCAGAGCAGGTCAAGGCAAGGCAGGGCAGGGCAGGGCAGAGCAGAGCAGGTCAAGGCAAGGCAGGGCAGGGCAGAGCAGAGCAGGGCAGGGCAGGGCAAGGAAGGGCAGGGCAGGGCAGAGCAAGGCAGTGCGGTGCAGGGCAGGGCAGGGCAGAGCAGAGCAGAGCAGGTCAAGGCAAGGCAGGGCAGGGCAGGGCAAGGAAGGGCAGGGCAGGGCAGAGCAAGGCAGTGCGGTGCAGGGCAGGGCAGGGCAAGGCAGTGCGGTGCAGGGCAGGGCAGAGCAGAGCAGGTCAGGGCAGGGCAAGGAAGGGCAGGGCAGGGCAGAGCAAGGCAGTGCGGTGCAGGGCAGGGCAGGGCAGGGCAAGGCAGTGCGGTGCAGGGCAGGGCAGGGCAGGGCAGAGCAGGGCAAGGCAGGGCAGGGCAGTCTCCTTATTTGGAAGAAGTGAAGTTGTTTAATAATGCAGTTATGAGCTTTGCCTTGCTGTTCTTTACTCAAAGACAGACCCTGACTATCCTGCCCTGACTCAACCTCTTACTCAGACAGCCATGAGTGCTGGATTCCAAGATTGGGTGCAGACACTCACCATGTCCTTATATCCATTCCCTTGAATATAGCCTCGGACCGAGTCATTCCAACTATTTAATCCTGTGACAAGTGACCTAAACGCACCATTGATGTTCCAGGGAGACTCCTGTCCTTTCACCACACGCATCACCTTGTATCGACATTCAGCGCTCCCTTGCCCACAGTCGACACTGAGCAATCTTTGAACTCTACCAGAAAGTCCACATCTCCCTATTGGCCATCAGCCTATTCATAGAATGTTACAGGACAGAAGGAAGCCATTCGGCCCATCATGCCTGTGCCTTGTAATTCCGACACCGACCCTCCCCTTTACCCACGTGTCTCAGTGCTGGACTGAGGGCACTGCTCTCTCCGCATTACCCTCAGCCGTGACGTGCTAGGTTGTAGATGTTTGGTTTGGAGTCAGGTGTTTGGTGACTTCCCCTCACCAGCTGTCTGGTGGCCTCTCAGACTGAGGTCACTCAGGGTCGGCCCCACTATCTGCTTCTCGGTGTTGACGACAGCACAGAAGAATTTTAAAACTCACCACAGACCAGGAAATAGCAAACCTTTTGACTTCAGCAAAATACAGCGGAAGCTGGAAATCTGAAATAAAAACAGAAAATGCTGGAAATACTCAGCAGGTCAGGAACTTCTGTGGAGAAAGAAACAGAATGTTATCGACCAACTCTCACCAAGTCTTCCTGTTGTTAAAACTATTACTCCCTCTCACCCTGGTCATCTCCCCTGGTATGGCCCTCATCTCCATTCTCTTAAGTCCAAGACATGCAGAATTGACCGTTTATGGCGGACAACTGGTTTAGCCATTCATCGCCAGATCTGTCTGGACCATCAAGCACTATCGGGTCCTGCTCTCCTCTGCAAAAACTGGTCACTATTCCAGGATCTCTTCACTACAAACCGTCTCCTTAAACCCCTCTCCCCTGCCCCCTCCACCCTCACCTCCAACAACAAGTGCAAGGAGCTCATGGAATTCTTTGTCACTAAGATTGAGACCATCCGTTCAGCTGCCTCTGCCACTTCCCTCCTTCCCCCAGCCCACCGAGCCAAACTTCCCCTTCGGTTCCCCCCTGCCCTAGCCCTGAACTCACATCTTTCTCATGTTTCGCTCCTATCTCCCCTCATGCCCTCTCCGAGTTCATCTTGTCATGAGACTCACCTCCTGCTCCCTCGACCCTATTCCCACTAAACTGCTGACCACCCAACTTCCCTTCCTGATATTGTTAACGGTTTCCTCTCCTCAAGTACTGTCCCCCTCCTCTTCAAATCTGCCACCATCACCCCCTCCTCAAAAACCCACCCTTGACCCCTCTGTCCTTGTACATTAATGCCCCATCTCCAACCTCCCTTTCCTCTCCAAAATACGTCAATGTTTTGTCTCCTCCCAAATCTGTGCCCATCTTTCCCGCAACTCCATGTTTGAATCCCTCCAATCAGGTTTCTGCCCCTGCCACAGTACTGAAACGGCCCTAATCAAAGTCACAAATTACATCCTCTGTGACTGTGACCGTGGTAAACTCTCCCTCCTCATCCTTCTCCACCTGTCCGCAGCCTTTGACACGTTGACCACACCGTCCTCCAACACCTCTCCTCCATCGTCCAACTGGGTGGGACTGCACTCGCCTGGTTCCATTCCATTCTATCCAGTCAGTGCCAGAGAATCACCTCCAATGGCTTCTCTTCCCACTCCCGCACCGTTACCTCTGGAGTCCCCCAAGGATCAATCCTTGGCCCCTCCTATTTCTCATCTAAATGCTGCCCCTCGGCGACATCATCCGAAAACACACCATCAGATTCCACATGTACGCTGACGGCCCCCAGCTCTACCTCACCACCACCTCCCTCGACCTCTCCACTGTCTCTCATTTGTCACATAGCTTGTCCGACATGAGCAAAAATTCCCTCCAATTAAATATTGGGAAGACCGAGGCCACTGTCTTTGGTCCACACTGCAAACTCCGTTCCCTCGCCACCGACTCCATCCCTCTCCCTGGCCACTGTCTGAGGCTGAACCAGACCGTTCACAACCCTGGAGTCCTATTTGACCCTGAGAAGAACTTCCGACCCCATATCCGCTCCATCACCAAGACCGCCTACTTCCACCTCCGTAACATCGCCCGTCTCCACCCCCTGCCTCAGCTCATCTGCTGAAACCCTCATCCCTGACTTTGTTACCTCCAGACTGGACTAGTCCAATGCTCTCCTGGCCGGCCTCCCATCTTCCACCCTCCATAAACTTCAACTCATCCAAAACTCTGCTGCCCGTATCCGAACTCGCACCAAGTCTCGCTGACCTACATTGGCTCCCGGTCCAGGAACGCCTCGATTTTAAAATTCTCATCCTTGTGTTCAAATCCCTCCATGGCCCCACCCCTCCCTATCTCTGTAACCTCCTCCATAAGACCATAAGAGATAGGAGCAGGAGTAGGCCATTCGGCCCCTCGAGCCTGCTCCGCCATTTAATGAGATCATGGCTGATCTGATTTTTACCTCAACTCCACTTTCCTGCCTTTTCCCCATATCCTTTGACTCCCTCGCTGATCAAAAATTTGTCTAACTCAGCCTTGAATGTATTCAATAACTCAGCCGACACAGCTTTTGGGGTAAAGAATTCCAAAGATTCACGACCCTCTGGGAGAAGAAATTCCTCCCCATTTCCGTCTTAAATGGGCGACCCCTTATTCTGAGACCTAGTTTTAGATTCCCCCATGAGGGGTAACATCCCCTCAGCATCTGCCCTATCGAGTCCCCTCAGAATCTTGTATGTTTCAATAAGATCTCCTCTCATTCTTCTAAACTCCAATGAGTATAGACCCAACCTGTTCAATCTTTCCTCATAAGACAACCCTTCCATACCCGGAATCAACCGAGTGAACCTTCTCTGAACTGCCTCCAATGCAAGTATGTCCTTCCTTAAATAAGGGCACCAGAACTGTACACAGTACTCCAGGTGTGGTCTCACCAGCACCCTGTACAGTTGTAGCATGACTTCCCTGCTTTTATACTCCATCCCCCTAGAAATAAAGGCCAATATTCCGTTTGCCTTCCGGATTACCTGCTGCACCCGCATGTTGACTTTTTATGTTTCATGTACGAGTACACCCAGATCCCTCTGTACCGCAGCATTTTGTAGTATTTCTCCATTCAAATAATATTTTGCTTTATTATTTTTCCTCCCAAAGTGGATGACTTCACATTTTCCCACATTAGATTCCATCTGCCAAATTTTTGCCCATTCGCTTAACCTGTCAATATCCCTTTGCAGACACTTTGTGTCCTCATCACAACTTGCTTTTCCACCTATCTTTGTATCATCAGCAAATTTGGCCACAAGACACTCTGTTCCTTCATCCAAGTCATTGATATATATTGTAAATAGTTGAGGCCCCAGCACTGAGCCCTGCAGCACCCCTATAGTTACAGATTGCCATTTTGAAAATGACCCTTTTATCCCGACTCTTTGTTTTCTGTTAGTTAGCCAATCCTCTATCCATGCCAGTATATTACCCCCAACACCATGAGCTCTTATCTTGTGCAGTAATCTTTTATGTGGCACCTTATCGAATGCCTTTTGGAAATCCAAATATACTGCATCCATTGGTTCCCCTTTATCCACCCTGCCCGTTACTTCCTCAAAGAACTCTAATAAATTTATCAGACATGATTTCCCCTTCATAAAACCATGTTGACTCTCCTTGATTGTATTATGAGTCTCCAAATGTCCTGCTACTACTTCCTGAATAATGGATTCTAGCATTTTCCCAATGACAGATGTTAGGCTAACTGGTCTATAGTTACCTGCTTTCTGTCTCACTCCCTTCTTGAATAGGGGTGTTACGTTTGTGGTTTTCCAATCCGCTGGGACTTTTCCAGAATCTAGTGAATTCTGGAAGATTACAACCAATGCATCCACTATCTCTGTAGCCACTTCCTTTAAGACCCTCGGATGCAAGCCATCAGGTCCAGGGGACTTGTCAGCCTTTAGACCCATTAGTTTACCTAGTACTTTTTCTCCAGTGATAGTGATTGTTTTTTGTTCCTCCCTCCCCTTTGCCCCTTGATTTTCTACTATTATTGGTATATTATTAGTGTCTTCCACTGTGAAGACAGATACATAAGAACATAAGAAATAGGAGCAGGAGTAGGCCAATCGGCCCCTCGAGCCTGCTCCGCCATTCAATAAGATCATGGCTGATCTGATGCTAACCTCAAATTTAAATTCACGTCCAATTTCCTGCCCGCTCCCCGTAACCCCTAATTCCCTTTACTTCTAGGAAACTGTCTCTTTCTGTTTTAAATTTATTTAATGATGTAGCTTCCTCAGCTTCCTGGGGCAGCAAATTCCACAGACCTACCACCCTCTGAGTGAAGAAGTTTCTCCTCATCTCAGTTTTGAAAGAGCAGCCCCTTATTCTAAGATTATGCCCCCTCGTTCTAGTTTCACCCATCCTTGGGAACATCCTTACCGCATCCACCCGATCAAGCCCCTTCACAATCTTATATGTTTCAATAAGATCGCCTCTCATTCTTCTGAACTCCAATGAGTAGAGTCCCAATCTACTCAACCTCTCCTCATATGTCCACCCCCTCATCCTCGTGATTAACCGAGCGAACCTTCTTTGTACTGCCTCGAGAGCAAGTATGTCTTTTCTTAAGTATGGAGACCAAAACTGTATGCTGTATTCCAGGTGCGGTCTCACCAATACCTTATATAACTGCAGCAATACCTCCCTGTTTTTATATTCTATCCCCCTAGCAATAAAAGCCAACATTCTGTTGGCCTTCTTGATCACCTGCATTCTAACTTTTTGATTTTCTTGCACTAGGACCCCCAGATCCCTTTGTACTGCAGTACTTTCCAGTTTCTTGCCATTAAGATAATAACTTGCTCTCTGATTTTTCCTGCCAAAATATCTGTTCAATTCCTCTGCCATTTCCTTGTTTTCCATTATTATTTCCCCAGTCTCATCCTCCAAGGGACCAATGTTTACTTTAGCTACCCTCTTCCTTTTTATATACTTGTAGAAACTTTTACTGTCAGTTTTTATATTTCTTGCTTGTTTACTCTCATAATTTATTTTCTCCCTCTTTATTATTCTTTTAGTCATCCTTTGCTGGTTTTTAAAGTTTTCCCAATCTTCGGGCTTACCAGTAATCTTTGCCATGTTGAATGCTTTTTCTTTTAACCCGATACCATCCTTGACTTCCTTAGTTAGCCATGGTTGGTTCACCTTTTTTGTGGAGTCTTTCCTCCTCACAGGGATATATTTTTGTTGCGAGTCATAAAATATCTTTTTAAATGTTTGCCACTGCTTATCCACCATCATACCATCTAATCTGTTTACCCAGTCCACTTTAGCCAATTCCACCCTCATTCCTTTATAATTGCCCTTATTTAAGTTTAACACAGTAGCTCCAGCCCCACAACCCTCCGAGATCTGTGCGCTCCTCAAATTCTTGCCTCTTGCACATCCCTGATTTTAATCTCTCCACCATTGGCGGCCGTGCCTTCAGCTGCCTGGGCCCTAAGCTCTGGAATTCCCTCCCTGAACCTCTCCGCCTCTCTCTCCTTCTTTAAGATGCTCCTTAAAACCTACCTCTTTGACCAAGCTTTTGGTCACCTGTTCTAATATCTCCTTATGTGGCTTGGTGTCAAATTTTGTTTGATAATCGCTCCTGTGAAGCAACTTGGGATGTTTTACTACATTGAAGGTGCTATATAAATGCGAGTTGTTGTTGTTGACCAACTCTCCGTCTTCCTGCACACAATCTGCTTTCAACTTTTATTGATGTCTGTTTCAACAAGGAATCATCCCATTACCTTTCCAGAGGTGATGACCTTTTACCGTATGACACACACGTCCTGCCCATCCCTGAAACACACTCTGATACTGAACACAGGCCATTCCATTTTACTGCAGTGTTGGTGATTCTGTTCCTTGTGCTGAAGCCAACATGCTTCTTGTTCTGACTCTTGTTCTTGCTCCCAGCCTCTGCTTGTCCCTTTGTCAAGGCTCATCTCGCAGCACAAGACATACAGGTTGACTGGACATGAGCCTCACACTCTCCTCTTCACATCCCATGTTGCATCTCTCCCCCTCCATTGTCGATCAGAGACACTGCCAGCTACACCGACTGCCCCTCGACCTGAAATCCTCCACCTTGCCAAGAAAGGCAGAGACTCCTCGGACATGTCAGGGTGGGGATTGTTGTTGGAGCCAAGCTCACTCGCTGTGGGAGCAGCCTGTGTGTTGTCGGAGTTCCCTGGGCAGGTGGAGGAGGCTTGCTGCTGTGTACAGGTACAATGTAAGGGTGTAGCCAGTACAGATGGCGGCAGACACAGGCTATGTGCTCGGTCTCTGCCCTGGGGGGCTGCAAACCAACTGTGAAGAGCTGGGTTCCAGCTTTAAGGTGATTGGCAAAAGATCCAAAGGTGACATGAGGAAAATCTTTTTTACTCAGCGAGTGGTTAGGATCTGGAATGCACTGCCCGAGGGGGTGGTGGAGGCAGATTCAATCATGGCCTTCAAAAGGGAACTGGATAAGTACTTGAAAGGAAAAAATTTGCAGGGCTATGGGGAAAGGGCGGGGGAGTGGGACTAGCTGGATTGCTCTTGCATTGAGCCGGTGCGGACTCGATGGGCCGAATGGCCTCCTTCTGTTCTGCAACCTTTCTATGATAAGAACATCTGCTCAGTGTGTCTGATCTGATAGTTTACACACAAAGGGATCACTGCAGAAATGGGCTGTAAACAAGAAGGTGAAGGGATAGAGTCCATAATGCTGGCTAATGTGTCTCCTTCCCAGTTACAGTGGATGTAGTCCAGGAGAAGGGGCGAGTAGCAGCTGGTGGTGTTAATAGTGTAACTCCCCACTTTACACACGTACCTTCATCTCAATTTCCTGGTTAGCTCCTCCTTTTCTTCCTGTAAATGTTCTGACCTTTTAACCCACTTGAGTCATTTCTTCTCCCCTTTCTCTGTGAATGACTCCAATTCTCACTGCTGGTTTTTCACTCACGACTTATGAGTCTGTTTTATCATTTCAAGAAATCCAGTAAACCTGGCAGTTCTTAAACTGAACGAACAGGGCCTCTTGGACAAATTGAAAAACAAATGGTGGTACGACAAGGGAGAGTGCGGCAGTGGAGGAGGTGACTCCAAGGTCAGCTTCAGTACGGAAAACTAGTGGGTAAAGAAAGAGCATAAATGTGTAACCAGCAAACACAGACAAACACTTGGGACCTAGCAACGGGAAGGAAATTATCCCCATCACAGTCATCTCACTATTGTTATTAAAGCGTCCTTAGAGGTGCCTCCATATTACCTGAGTGCAGGGATATTATCCACACTTATTCCATGTGTCTGTTACGTTTTGTCCGTGTCTCCATTTCAGTGGCTGGTTAATAGTCTCTTACTGGCTCAGGATCTGAACCAATATCAGGGACAGGAGAGGCACATCTGTATCAGGGACAGGAGAGGCACATCTGTATCAGGCACAGGAGGGGCACATCTGTAGGCACAGGAGAGGCACATCTGTGTCAGGGACAGTTTCCCACTGACCTTGAATCAAGTTCTGAGCTGATGTTGAGGTTATTCTGGTATCTCTCAATCGCCAACATTCCCACCAGAACGGGAAAAGCTGTAGAGGTCGAGACAGTCCTGCCTGGTGTCTGTGGCCCTGACCTGACGTGGAATAAACTGACTCCCCAGAAAGTTAACTCTATGAGCCTGTTGGAAACCGGACAGGTGGGCAGTTAAAATCACCCTGATTACTTACCTGCCCCCGGCTGACCGCTCGGCCAAAGACCCCTGGCAGGCAGGGAGCTGACCGCTCGCCCAAAGACCCCTGTCAGGTGGGGAGCTGACCACTCGCCCAAAGACCCCTGTCAGGCAGGGAGCTGACCGCTCACCCAAAGACCCCTGGCAGGCTGAGAGCTGACCGCTCGCCCAAAGACCCCTGGCAGGCAGGGAGCTGACCACTCACCCAAACCCCTGGCAGGTGGGAGCTGACCGCTCACCCAAAGACCCCTGTCAGATGGGGAGCTGACCGCTCACCCTAAGACCCCTGTCAGGCAGGTTGCGGACCGCTCACCCAAAGACCCCTGGCAGGCAGGGAGCTGACCGCTTGCCCAAAGACCCCTGTCAGGCGGGGAGCTGACCGCTTGCCCAAAGACCCCTGTCAGGTGGGGAGCTGACCGCTCACCCAAAGACCCCTGTCAGGTGGGGAGCTGACCACTCGCCCAAAGACCCCTGGCAGGCAGGGAGCTAACCACTTGCCCAAAGACCCCTGGCAGGCAGGGAGCTGACCGCTCACCCAAAGGCCCCTGGCAGGCAGCGAGCTGACCGCTCGCCCAAAGACCCCTGGCAGGCAGGGAGCTGACCGCTCACCCAAAGACCCCTGTCAGGCAGGGAGCTGACCACTCACCCAAAGACCCCTGTCAGGTGGGGAGCTGACCGCTCGCCCAAAGACCCCTGGCAGGCGGGGAGCTGACCACTCACCCAAAGACCCCTGTCAGGTGGGGAGCTGACCGCTCGCCCAAAGACCCCTGTCAGGTGGGGAGCTGACCGCTCGCCCAAAGACCCCTGGCAGGCAGGGAGCTGACCGCTCACCCAAAGACCCCTGGCAGGCAGGGAGCTGACCGCTCGCCCAAAGACCCCTGGAAGGCAGGGAGCTGACCGCTCACCCAAAGACCCCTGTCAGGTGGGGAGCTGACCACTCGCCCAAAGCCGGCCGCGTCCCTCTTTACATTTGCATGTTGGGTCTGGACGACATCACCAGGACCCAAGTGCAATATTAACTCGAGGGCCTGAGTGGGAAGTGGCAGTGAGACTACGCAAAAGGCCTGACGCCTGGTTCAGGCACGGGCTCTGGATGCCTAAACTGGAGCCTTCACCAATATGGTAGGTGCTGTACGTCCTTTGCAGAATGAGCGTGCTCACACCTCCCGCCATATTGGATGCTTAGGCCTGGGTCACCAACTCTGGTTGGATGTATTCCTGGAGGTTTCATCACATGACCTCCTGCCTCTAACCGCCCCGCCTCCACTCTCCCTCCATTGGTTGCCCGACACATCCATCCTCGCAGTGCCCCGCCCCCACATGGAAATTGGAAACTGAACAGGCTATTAATTACCCGATTGGATGATTTTTGACTCCCAGTCAATCAGCCTTTTTATCCTGTCGCCAATGTTTTTATAACTAATAATCGTTCAAGGAAAACAAAAAAAACACACAATTGTTTTTAAAGCCCCTCTGATTTTTCGCCCGGGTTTGTGCTCACAGCAGTGTCCAGGAGATTAGTCTTTGATTCCTGGAGACTCCAGGACAATCGGGCAGGGTTCATAACCCAGCCTTAGGCACCCTGTAAAACGTAGACAACCTCAACAATCTCTGGGCCTTAATGTCCTCACAGCAACTAAGGATAGACAACAAATACTGGCTTGTCAGTGTTGGCCACATCCCAGTGAAAATCCTCACTTAGTGCAGGTAAAGAAACAGAAATGGAGCAGGCCATGTGACAGGTGCAGATTCAACCAGTGCCACCCACTCTGGGGTGGAGTTTCAGCCGGATTTATGCTCCGATATCAGCGGAATCGAATGAAATAGGCACTAAAGATTGTGGAAATTTAAACTCCAGCGAGCTATGCCCATAACCACTTTACACTCGAGTAACTGCAACTCTCTTATGCTGCTTCAAAAGTCCATTCACCTGAAGTAGGCCCCGCCCACAAAACTGGCCACACCCCCAGGCCGGCATGGCGAGTTCCCGCCCCTTTTGAGGGTGTTCACTGCAGTGAGCTCAGATTCTTGGGCACTGGCTCCAGTGGCCTCGAGTCCAGTGTTAATCACCGTTACCTGCAGTCAATTCTCGGGCACTGGCTCCAGTGGCCTCGAGTCCAGTGTTAATCACCGTTACCTGCAGTCAATTCCCGGGCACTGGCTCCAGTGGCCTCGAGTCCAGTGTTAATCACCGTTACCTGCAGTCAATTCTCGGGCACTGGCTCCAGTGGCCTCGAGTCCAGTGTTAATCACCGTTACCTGCAGTCAATTCTCGGGCACTGGCTCCAGTGGCCTCGAGTCCAGTGTTAATCACCGTTACCTGCAGTCAATTCTCGGGCACTGGCTCCAGTGGCCTCGAGTCCAGTGTTAATCACCGTTACCTGCAGTCAATTCTCGGGCACTGGCTCCAGTGGCCTCGAGTCCAGTGTTAATCACCGTTACCTGCAGTCAATTCTCGGGCACTGGCTCCAGTGGCCTCGAGTCCAGTGTTAATCACCGTTACCTGCAGTCAATTCTCGGGCACTGGCTCCAGTGGCCTCGAGTCCAGTGTTAATCACCGTTACCTGCAGTCAATTGACGCCTGATCCAGGTCGCTTTCTCCAGCTACTGCAATTACTTTAAATTCAGTTTAAATTCAGGCAATCACAGCAGGGCAGGAGACACCTGTGTGGCTTCATTTGACTGCTGGGGGTTACAAGTCTTATGTATCAAGGGCAGATCAAAACAGTCAATTGAAGCCAGATGAAAAGTTAGAGAAAAAGCATTGAATCAGTCAGTTGAAGAATGGCTTATTTCCTGTAACTATGTTGTGATCCTGGAGAGTGTCTCGTCCCAATCACCAATCGATTACAATCGATTACACTGCTTGATTGCACCAATTTATGGGAGATTTTATGTTCTGGCTGAAACTTTAGTGTAACTTCACCTTAGCAAAACCAGCAATTAATGTTGACCAGCGCATTCTGGGCACGTTTTGCCGATTGCGTCCCTAAGGGAAGCTCCAGACCTGTATGTTTGTGTAAACAACTACCAGTCCTTAAAGAACCCAGCCCGCCCTGCAGCATTTCAGTTCAAACAATAACTGCTGTCGGTTTGTTCCATCACACCGAGCCCTTCATTCTGACTCATTCTGCATTCTTTGAAAGAACAAATTAGCAGCTTCAAATTCTTTTGAAGATAAGTTGAGTGTAAGTGTCGTTACCCGAGACCACGGCAGCTGCTAGTGTTCTGTTTCAATGTCCATGTGTCCCCTCTAATAATCTGGCTGAGGATATATCCCCCAGGAGCCTGCCTTTATCTCCCAAGCTTCACCAAGTGATGACTGTTGCTGGTTACGCAAAGTGATAGATTTCTGCACATCTCGCTGGGTGGAGTGGGGCAGGTGGGGGAGGGGCTTGATCTCCCAGCCAGATGGAGCATTGAGACCTATCACTTGGAATTGTGAATTATAAATGTATTTTGTAATGGATAACATAAAATAACATTGATAATGTTATTTATGTTATGTTTCACGTGAAGAACTCCAGTAAACCTTGCAGTATTGAAACTCAGTGAGCAAGGCATCTTAGACAAGCTGAGAAACAAATGGTGGTACAATAAAGGTGAATGTGGAAGCAAGGACTCGAGCAGCAAGGTCAGTCAGCACCCATCTCGCACGGAACACACACTCAGCAGAGGGGCACCCGCTAATAATCCCCCAGAACTGACACTCACACGGGGCAGAGCCAGTCAGTGAAGGAGCCAACTGAGAACATGTCCTGGAGATCCAGAGAGGGCAAACACAAATAACAAACCCGTAACATTGATAGAGAATGAACACCACCCCCTCTACAGGCTCCGACATCGAATTACATCGAATGTACAGCACAGAAACAGGCCATTCGGCCCAACTGGTCTGTGCTGGTGTTTATGCTCCACACGAGCCTCCTCCCTCCCTACTTCATCTCACCCTATCAGCATATCCCTCTATTCCTTTCTCCCTCATGTGTTTATCCAGCTTCCCCTTAAATCCATCTACACTATTCGCCTCAACTACTCCTTGTGGGAGTGAGTTCCACATTCTCACCATTCTCCTGAATTCCCTATTGGATTTATTAGTGACTATCTTATATTTATGACCTCTAGTTCTGGTCTCCCCCACAAGTGGAAACATCTTCTCTATGTCTACCCTATCAAACCCTTTCATAATCTTAAAGACCTCTTTCAGGTCACCCCTCAGTCTTCTCTTTTCTAGAGAAAAGAGCCCCAGCCTGTTCAGCCTTTCCTGATCATTATGTTCTGTAACATGATTTATTATTTACAGGGGCACTGTCACTGTACTAGGCCCTGTAACAGATCCTATTTAACCTTCTCCTGAGGTCCCACCATCACAAATCCCAGTCTTCAGCCAATTCGATTCACTCCACGTGATATCAAGAAACGGCTGAGTGCACTGGATACAGCAAAGGCTATGGGCCCTGACAATATCCCGGCTGTAGTGCTGAAGACTTGTGCTCCCGAACTAGCCACGCCTCCAGCCAAACTGTTCCAGTACAGCTACAACACTGGCATCTACCCGACAATGTGGAAAATTGCCCAGGTATGTCCTGTCCTCAAATAGCAGGACAAATCCAATCCGGCCAATAACCATCCAATCAGCCTACTGTCAATCATCAGCATCCAGGACAAAGCAGTCCATTTGATCTGCACCCCATCCACCACCTTAAACATTCACTCCCTTCACCACCGGCGCACTGTGGCTGCAGTGTGTACCATCCACAGGATGCACTGCAGCAACTCGCCAAGGCTTCTTCGACAGCACCTCCCAAACCCGCGACCTCTATTGACGATCCGGATTCTTTCCCCTCAGTCTGGTTCAGTAAAAACTGAAGTCGAATACATTTTAAAGTTCAACACAACTTTAATAGCAGGTCTTAGTCTGTAGCTTCAATTCAGATTCCTGAGAGAATCCGAACGATTCTAACAGAATAAGGAGACAAAGACAAAGACAAAAACTCATACCTTTATACAAATCAATAGGGGTTGGAACATCATTAACACAAGAGTCAACACCAATCATAAGCCGGGCACAGGTTGCCATGCGGGGTTACATTATTTCCAGCCAATCATAGATAATCCATGTGCTGACCATGTTGCTGTTAGACATCAAAGGGGATACTTCCTCACCTTCCAACTTGGAATGTTCTTCCCTGTTCCTTCTGCTCCTTATCTCCCAACCTGGAATGTCTTTCAACTTTGGCTAAGCTCGTTACCTATATTGATCTGCCATAAACATGGAGACATTCAGACCAGTCCTTGAATCACATCAAAGACCTATCATTGATAAGACCATGCAAACCTGCTGACTACGCAAACATATGGCCCAGCAGGAGGCCAGGCCACCTGTACCAATCTCAGTTACTAACTAATTAACCCTTTCTAACCATTTTGCATTCTGCTTCTTTGCCACGTAGGCATCTTAATATTTTACCAAAAACTGACCACGTAGGGATTCTCATTCCCCCCTTTTATCATAGAATCATAGAATCATAGAATCATAGAAGTTTACAACATGGAAACAGGCCCTTCGGCCCAACATGTCCATGTCGCCCAGTTTATACCACTAAGCTAGTCCCAATTGCCTGCACTTGGCCCATATCCCTCGATACCCATCTTCCCCATGTAACTGTCCAAATGCTTTTTAAAAGACAAAATTGTACCCGCCTCTACTACTGCCTCTGGCAGCTCGTTCCAGACACTCACCACCCTTTGAGTGAAAAAATTGCCCCTCTGGACCCTTTTGTATCTCTCCCCTCTCACCTTAAATCTGTGCCCCCTCGTTATAGACTCCCCTACCTTTGGGAAAAGATTTTGACTATCGACCTTATCTATGCCCCTCATTATTTTATAGACTTCTATAAGATCACCCCTTAACCTCCTACTCTCCAGGGAATAAAGTCCCAGTCTGTCTAACCTCTCCCTATAAGTCAAACCATCAAGTCCCGGTAGCATCCTAGTAAATCTTTTCTGCACTCTTTCTAGTTTAATAATATCCTTTCTATAATAGGGTGACCAGAACTGTACACAGTACTCCAAGTGTGGCCTCACCAATGCCCTGTACAACTTCAACAAGACATCCCAACTCCTGCATTCAATGTTCTGACCAATGAAACCAAGCATGCTGAATGCCTTCTTCACCACCCTATCCACCTGTGACTCCACTTTCAAGGAGCTATGAATCTGTACTCCTAGATCTCTTTGTTCTATAACTCTCCCCAACGCCCTACCATTAACGGAGTAGGTCCTGGCCCGATTCGATCTACCAAAATGCATCACCTCACATTTATCTAAATTAAACTCCATCTGCCATTCATCGGCCCACTGGCCCAATTTATCAAGATCCCGTTGCAATCCTAGATAACCTTCTTCACTGTCCACAATGCCACCAATCTTGGTGTCATCTGCAAACTTACTAACCATGCCTCCTAAATTCTCATCCAAATCATTAATATAAATAACAAATAACAGCGGACCCAGCACCGATCCCTGAGGCACACCGCTGGACACAGGCATCCAGTTTGAAAAACAACCCTCGACAACCACCCTCTGTCTTCTGTCGTCAAGCCAATTTTGTATCCAATTGGCTACCTCACCTTGGATCCCATGAGATTTAACCTTATGTAACAACCTACCATGCGGTACCTTGTCAAATGCTTTGCTGAAGTCCATGTAGACCACGTCTACTGCACAGCCCTCATCTATCTTCTTGGTTACCCCTTCAAAAAACTCAATCAAATTCGTGAGACATGATTTTCCTCTCACAAAACCATGCTGACTGTTCCTAATTAGTCCCTGCCTCTCCAAATGCCTGTAGATTCTGTCCCTCAGAATATCCTCTAACAACTTACCCACTACAGATGTCAGGCTCACTGGTCTGTAGTTCCCAGGCTTTTCCCTGCCGCCCTTCTTAAACAAAGGCACAACATTTGCTACCCTCCAATCTTCAGGCACCTCACCTGTAGCGGTGGATGATTCAAATATCTCTGCTAGGGGACCCGCAATTTCCTCCCTAACCTCCCATAACGTCCTGGGATACATTTCATCAGGTCCCGGAGATTTATCTACCTTGATGCGCGTTAAGACTTCCAGCACCTCCCTCTCTGTAATATGTACACTCCTCAAGACATCACTATTTATTTCCCCAAGTTCCCTAACATCCATGCCTTTCTCAACCGTAAATACCGATGTGAAATATTCATTCAGGATCTCACCCATCTCTTGTGGTTCCGCACATAGATGACCTTGTTGATCCTTAAGAGGCCCTACTCTCTCCCTAGTTACCCTTTTGCCCTTTATGTATTTGTAGAAGCTCTTTGGATTCACCTTTGCCTGATCTGCCAAAGCAATCTCATATCCCCTTTTTGCCCTCCTGATTTCTCTCTTAACTCTACTCCGGCAATCTCTATACTCTTCAAGGGATCCACTTGATCCCAGCTGTCTATGCATGTCATATGCCTCCTTCTTATTTTTGACTAGTGCCTCAATCTCCCGAGTCATCCAAGGTTCCCTACTTCTACCAGCCTTGCCCTTCACTTTATAAGGAATGTGCTTACCCTGAACCCTGGTTAACACACTTTTGAAAGCCTCCCACTTACCAGACGTCCCTTTGCCTGCCAACAGACTCTCCCAATCAACTTCTGAAAGTTCCTGTCTAATACCATCAAAATTGGCCTTTCCCCAATTTAGAATTTTAACTTTTGGGCCAGACCTATCCTTCTCCATAGCTATCTTAAAACTAATGGAATTATGATCACTGGTCCCAAAGTGATCCCTCACTAACACTTCTGTCACCTGCCCTTCCTTATTTCCCAAGAGGAGGTCAAGTTTTGCCCCCTCTCTAGTCGGGCCATCCACATACTGAATGAGAAATTCCTCCTGAATACACTCAACAAATTTCTCTCCATCCAAGCCCCTAATGCTATGGCTGTCCCAGTCAATGTTGGGAAAGTTAAAGTCCCCTACTATTACCACCCTATTTTTCTTGCAGCTGTCTGTAATCTCCTTACATATTTGCTCCTCAATTTCCCGTTGACTATTTGGGGGTCTGTAGTACAATCCTATCAAAGTGATCTCTCCCTTCTTATTTTTCAGTTCTACCCATATGGACTCAGTGGGCGAACCCTCGGATATATCCCCTCTCACTACTGCCGTGATGTTCTCCCTAATCAAGAACGCAACTCCCCCTCCTCTCTTACCTCCTGCTCTATCTTTCCTATAGCATCTGTACCCTGGAACATTGAGCTGCCAGTCCTGCCCCTCCCTTAGCCATGTTTCAGTAATAGCTATAACATCCCAGTCCCATGTACCCATCCATGCCCTGAGTTCATCTGCCTTGCCCATCAGACTTCTTGCATTGAAATAAATGCAGTTTAATCTAGTCTTCCCTTGGTCTTTGCCCTGCTTTCTCAGACCATCTGTCCGGTCATGTTCTGTACACTCTCCCTTACTGCCTTTTGTTTCTGTCACCACTTTATTTCCCACTGACTTCCTGCATCGGTTCCCATCCCCCTGCCACATTAGTTTAAACCCTCCCCAACAGCACTAGCAAACACTCCCCCTAGGACATTGGTTCCAGTCCTGCCCAGATGCAGACCGTCCAATTTGTACTGGTCCCACCTCCCCCAGAACCGGTTCCAATGGCCCAGGAATTTGAATCCCTCCCTCTTGTACCATCTCTCAAGCCACGTATTCATCTTAGCTATCCTGTCATTCCTACTCTGACTAGCCCGTGGCACTGGTAGCAATCCTGAGATTACTACCTTTGAGGTCCTACTCTTTAGTTTAACTCCTAACTCCCTAAATTCAGCTTGTAGGACCTCATCCTGTTTTTTACCTATATCGTTGGTGCCTATATGCACCACGACAACTGGCTGTTCACCCTCCCCCTCCAGAATGTCCTGCAGCCGCTCCGAGACATCCTTGACCCTTGCACCAGGGAGGCAACATACCATCCTGGAGTCTCGGTTGCGTCCGCAGAAACGCCTGTCTATTCCCCTTACAATCGAGTCCCCTATCACTATAGCTCTGCCACTCTTTTTCCTGCCCTCCTGTGCAGCAGAGCCAGCCACGGTGCCATGAACCTGGCCACTGCCACCTTCCCCTGGTGAGCCATCTCCGCCAACAGTATCCAAAACGGTATACCTGTTTTGGAGGGAGATGACCGCAGGGGACCCCTGCACTGCCTTCCTACTCTTCCTCTGTCTGTTGGTCACCCATTCACTATCTCCCTCAGTAATTTTTATCTGCGGTGTGACCAACTCACTGAACGTGCTATCCACGACTTTCTCAGCATCGCGGATGCTCCAAAGTGAGTCCATCCGCAGCTCCAGAGCCGTCAAGCGGTCAAACAATAGCTGCAGCTGGACACACTTCCCGCAGGTGAAGGAATCAGGGATACAGGAAGGATCCCTGAATTCCCACATCCCACAAGAGGAACATGACACGGCGCTGGGATCTCCTGCCATGACTTAACCCTTAAATTAGCTTAAGAACAACTACAGTGTCAAGAGAAAAAAAAAGGAAAGAAAAACTACTTACCACTAACTTTAAGGAGTTTACTCCTTTAAATTGTTCTCAATTTAGAGAATGTTAACTACACTAGGGACCTAGTTTTATTTTATGATAACCAATTATTACGGTGCTCACTGGTTCTGCAGGTTCTGCAGTGCAGCAACATTTAAGTAAGCAATAAACTATAAGAATTATAACAATGAATATGACTAGCCCTTGAACTAGAGAAGTCCCAATAGAACACAGACATGTTTCATCAATACGCCTTTGTATCTTATCTGTTCTCAGGAACAGACTCCTTCTAAACATCTCTCAAGTAAGCTGCGAATGTCCTTGGTCAGCTAAACCTATTCATGTTAGTTTGAAAAGGCTAACATAGTCAAATATCTCATGGTGCTTTATATTTTGTTTCCAGCCTAACTAGACTGAATGGTACCTTTCAGACCATTTTACACCTGTGAATTGGTGCCCTCCCCATTATATCCCTTAATCCAAATTCTCCCTACAATATCCCGTTAGATGCTGTACCTCATCTTAACCAGGTTCCCTTCGTGTTGGCCACCAGTCCGGGTGGAAGAGAGGCAGAGCATCTGATAATCCTATCAAACTATAATTGTTTTCCCTTTTACATGCACCTTACCCCAGCGGGTGCTACTCCCGGTACCATTAAGATGTGTTCTTAGTTGAAACCACAGAGACAATGGGGACATTCTCACCCAGGCTCTGTTTTACTCTCTTTGCCAAACCCTTCATCCTCTGCTTACATTTATTACATGCAATGAAAATCAAGAAGCACATTACAACAAACTGCACTACGACTAATACATATGAAATTAATCTAATCCAAAGATGGATCTGTATATTCAGTCCCAAATTCCAGAGGTCATTTCACCAGGTGGTGACTTTAATTTGGTCAATGTCATGCTTAATGTTGTCATTGTCCTGTTGTAGGTTATAATAAACCTTCTGGGAGAGGCGTATCTCCATTCGCAATGCTTTCAAGTATTTAGGCAACAGGGGTGTCAGATACCCAAATGTGTCCTGATATGCTTTGAAGTCCTTTCTGACATTCTCAGAAACTTGTAAGGTGGTGAGGTTATGCCGGTGTATCTCTACCAGTTCCTCGGGTCCAATCCGAACCAGGACTTCAGAAATGGAGTAGAATTCTGGACTTAAAATATCACAAGTTAGATTGGCATATTTAAACGTTTTCAAATTAGTTGTAACACAGTATTCGCCCTCTCCGGCATATGCCACTTAAGTGGGTTTTAGATCCACCTCTAGGGCCTCCATGGTACAGTTAATATCCTGATTGGTACCGGTATTAAACCCACACTGTGCTTCTAGGCTGTGTCCAACACTATGTGGACACACAGTGACAGCATGTCTAGTAACACATCCCTTTAATTTTGTTCCAGCCAATCAGCTTAAATCTATGTCCTCTAGTTCTTGAACCCTCTGCGAGGGGAAACAGGTACTTCCTGTCTACTTTATCTGGGCCCCTCATAATCTTGTAATTTTGTATCCATCGTGCGGATATCTTCTAAATATTGTTTCTCCCAATTTTATTGTTAACTGATGGGAACCTAACCCTGAATTTTGGAAATCCAAATTACTATGTCCCTCTTTACTTTAATTTCAGTCCTTTTGATTGATACCAGTGTTTCCTGACTGTTTCATTAATTAGTTGGTTTCTCTATGGACCATGTGTCAGTGCCTTGTTTAAAAGGATTTCTCACTCGCCTGGACCACATTAACCATTTTCCTGTTGTGCTGTTGTCAAGTAACTGAGCCTGTCTGAGACTCATTCTTCACTGTATCTTCTTCATGTATCTCCGCATACTAGCAGCATCTCATAGGAATGAGCTTAGTGTTCTTGGATATTAACTTTCTGCTGGCCAGTCTCTTCATTCTCATGGTATTTCCGAACATTCTCCATGGCACACATCATATGTCCTGTAGGATTCAGTCCTGTAAAAGCAACTGGTTTTTTTAAAGAGTGGTTGCAATAGCTCACCAGGCCATAGGCCTTTGTAATCATGTTCTTCATCCTGATCTCCGTTTCAGATGATGGCAACATACATTTGTATCTTTTATGTCCACTGTAGCCACTCTTAGGTTTTCAGGTTATCTTATCAAAAAGATCAGGGGTGTCTAGAGTGCTTATCTCCCCCTGCATGGTCCCGATGTCAGGGTAGTGGCCAGGCTATTGAGTGTAGTTTTCTCATTATTCATTATAGGCAAGGACACAAATATCTCCACGAGAAAGCTATCAATTTACTATTCTCAACTACACTTTCCTGACTTCCACTAGATTGTATATTTATGCCAGATTGATTTTTTTATCATGCCCAATTCAATGACTTTAGAGAAATTCCCATATCTCCCCACCTCGAGCATTCTGTCTCGGAAGACAACAAATAGGTTAAAACAAAACAAATCAAAATGTTTTCAAAAGAAGAGAATCAGGTTGATATCACCACGCTGTGACATTTGGTATCCGCTGATGTCTGCAGCTAAAGTCTTAAATCTTTAACACCACTGGATCGTTTCCTGCACCAAATTTCTCCAGCAAAGGTTGCACCATAACTTTGTAACTACTCTTGGTAATCCTGCACCATCAACACTCACGTGGTCCCAAAAAAAAAACAGGGTCACCTGTTTTAAAAGAAACACAGAAAATCCATTGCGGCTCTTCTTGAGAGCCCAAGTGATTAATTTGTCAAATCTTCATTTATTATTTATTTATCCAAAGGAATAATCCCTTTACCCGAAACAAATTTAGAAAACAAAACAGGAGAGAGAAATTGCCTAGTCCCTCTCTCGCTCTCTCTCTGAAGCACGCAGCCTGTCTGAAATAAACACTGTCTCTCCCACATACAGATGTACGCAGGGCTGCAGACTGGAATTTCTAACTCCAAGTCCTAATCTCTGTGTTTTCAAGATGTAACCACATTAAGCAGATATCATTAGCAGCCGCCTGCTAAGATACGTTATATTCCTCTTTTATTAATTTATTAATGGTTTGGGCATGTGTTTCTAGCACTGTAGCTATCCTTTGCAAATATATGGTCAGCATTTGATCCTCAGACAATTCCTTATCTGTATTTTCATTTATCTTTTAATATATCTTTAATGCGAGACCCTAAATCTCTGACCTTTTGATCTAATGTTGTCAAATCAATGGTGTTAACAACTGAGGCAAAGGCAGTTGCTATATCACTTATCACAGATCTTTACGTCTCCATATTTGCCTATCTCTTTTTACGATGTCCACCTCCATTCCATGTCGCTCTTTGTTTTAACACTTGAGTTAGGAGGTGTTGATCTAATTGTTGAGTTTTCTTAGCATTCTCAATGCGAGTTATATAATTTGTCAGAGAAGGTCTCCCCTCTTTGGTCAGATGTTGTATTCTACTATTAATTTCAAATAAAATTGAATAGCCCCAGAACTTGTCAAAACTTCCTTATCATACTGTGGCGGGTAAAACTGATAGGCGTTTAGTACCCTGTGTCAGTACATAGCTCAAGTAATGGACTTCCAATTGTCTAACCTTTGCTTCCTTTTCATATGATTTGTTTTACATTCCTTTCTTATCAATTTTTCACTGTAGCGTGAAAACTTATATCTCAGTCAATTGTAGCCTTTGGCATTCCCGAGTGATTGGGACAATTTTACTAATATAACCTATACCAATTGTTACCTCATGTTCACCTGTATTCTGGGCAAGCCTCAGACAGTTCTCAACCGACTGGGTCATTTCTATCTGTTTGAACTGCTCTTGGCATGACAGCCTGGCTTCTTGGGATGGAAGGGGTTAATATTAACTTGCTCTTGTGGTAGGAGTAACTTGATCCTTCTCCCTTTGAGATTAAGTTTCCACCTTCAAAATTTCTCTTCACACAGGTTTGACTGATTTTTTTACTTCTCACATTTGTGGATTGCTTTACACTATATTTTTGCACACTATTTTTTCACATACTTTTAGTGGATGTGATTATAATCAACGCTCCGAGCTGTTCCAGCTTTCCGACTTTTCCTATCACAATGATCCTGATAGTTTTTTTAATCTATCCCGTTAATTTTTAACCTCTTTTTAAACCACAGCCAATCACAAAATAAACATTCAAAATGCCAATTTTTTGAAGATCCCATGTCTGGAATTTAACATGCCCACACTTTATAAGAACCAGAATTTAATAGGTCACTTAACCTCAATAACTCCAATTTTAATTCAGCAGTATCAGAATTAAACACACGACAAGACAGATACATTACACAAAGGAAGAAAACACGTAAGACACAGTAAGAAGGGGGCGTGGCCCACAACACAGACAAAAAAAACACTGATCAAGACAGGCTTTTTAAAGGGACAGTACACTTAAACAACAAAACCTTTCTTTTTCGGGTCTCTGTCTTTTAAACATTTGTCTCGTCACTTAATTCTATCCATATTTTTTTTTACAGTACTGTCTCCATAAAGCAACTAGTTCTTTGGCTGTGGTACCTCTGTTATTTTTCCAAATTAATTCCTGAGCCTTTTTGGCGGCATCTAAGTTTTTAGTCAGTGATATTTTGATCACTTGTTCCTGTTTATATCCAATCATCAGGAACTTAAACCCTGACTACCCTCAGTGATATTAACCACTGACCGACCGCTTACAAGTTATTCCCTCAGTGGTATTCGACCACTGACCTCTTCCTGCTATTTCTGTGTATTCGCCAGACTGACCTGAATCTTGTAAGGACGCCACACGAGTGTTAGCGATTGGACGATTCGTCGTCAGGCTGACGGATTGGAGGAAAACCGACGTAGTAAATTAAGACTACTTACATCGGGGCGCCATTTCCTTCCTCCGTGTCTGAGACAATCCGCCTCTTACTCCGCGAACTCTCGGTGAACGACCGTTAAGATCCCCGTACGGGCCACCAAATGACGATCCGGATTCTTTCCCCTCAGTCTGGTTCAGTAAAAACTGAAGTCGAATACATTTTAAAGTTCAACACAACTTTAATAGCAGGTCTTAGTCTGTAGCTTCAATTCAGATTCCTGAGAGAATCCGAACGATTCTAACAGAATAAGGAGACAAAGACAAAGACAAAAACTCATACTTTTATACAAATCAATAGGGGTTGGAACATCATTAACACAAGAGTCAACACCAATCATAAGCCGGGCACAGGTTGCCATGCGGGGTTACATTATTTCCAGCCAATCATAGATAATCCATGTGCTGACCATGTTGCTGTTAGACATCAAAGGGGATACTTCCTCACCTTCCAACTTGGAATGTTCTTCCCTGTTCCTTCTGTTCCTTATCTCCCAACCTGGAATGTCTTTCAACTTTGGCTAAGCTCGTTACCTATATTGATCTGCCATAAACATGGAGACATTCAGACCAGTCCTTGAATCACATCAAAGACCTATCATTGATAAGACCATGCAAACCTGCTGACTACGCAAACATATGGCCCAGCAGGAGGCCAGGCCACCTGTACCAATCTCAGTTACTAACTAATTAACCCTTTCTAACCATTTTGCATTCTGCTTCTTTGCCACGTAGGCATCTTAATATTTTACCAAAAACTGACCACGTAGGGATTCTCATTACCACCTAGAAGGACAAGGGCAGCAGGAACATGGGAACAACACCACCTGCACGTTCCCCTCCAAGTCACACACCATCCCGACTTGGAAATATATCGCCGTTCCTTCATCGCCGCTGGGTCAAAATCCTGGAACTCCCTTCCTAACAGCACTGTGGGAGAACCTTCACCACACGGACTGCAGCGGTTCAAGAAGGCGGCTCACCACCACCTTCTCAAGGGCAATTAGGGATGGGCAATAAATGCCGGCCTCGCCAGCGATGCCCACATCCCACTAATGAATTTTTTAAAATGTGTTTGATTACTTACAAGGGCACTGTCACTGTTCGGAGTCCTGTAATGGGTTTCATTATTTCGAGGATTCCACATTATTCAATTTCTGCCATTCACAGTGAAATTGCTCTTTCTCTGCTGGATTCCCATTTTCCCAGTTTGGCTCCTTCTCTTGCTTTGCTCATCATTGGCCAGTTTCGAATTAATATCAGAAATTGTTTGTGTAAATTCCCAGGTTCAATGTAACTGTCGAACAAGGGCTGTGCCCCCCTGTCTCACACAGTCTCTGGGAAGGTACAGCTGTGTCCTGGTGTAACAGCGGGAATTCTGACTGTTAATGTTAGAAAGCTCCCCCATTGTACCTTCAGTCACAGACTGTCTCCGTAACCAGGCACATCAGCACGATGCATAATGTATGCACCCGGGGGGTTACACTGTGACTAAGGTATCGAATTGGTCACAACAGTTTTCTCCTCTCTCTCCCCATCTCTCTCTCCCCATCTCTCTCTCCCCCATCTCTCTCTCTCCCTCTCTCTCTCCCCCACCTCTCTTTCTCTCTCTCTCCCACCTCTATCTCTCTCTCCCTCTCTCTCTCTCCCTCACCCCATCTCTCTCTCTCTCCCTCCCCCCATCTCTTTCTCCCTCTCTCTCTCTCCCCCATCTCTTTCTCCCTCTCTCCCCCATCTCTTTCTCCCTCTCTCTCTCCCCCCATCTCTTTCTCCCTCTCTCTCTCCCCCCATCTCTTTCTCCCCCTCTCTCTCCCCCCATCTCTTTCTCCCCCTCTCTCCCCATCTCTTTCTCCCTCTCTCCCCATCTCTTTCTCCCTCTCTCTCTCCCCCATCTCTTTCTCCCTCTCTCTCTCTCCCCCCATCTCTTTCTCTCTCCCTCTCTCTCTTACTCTCTTCCCCCTCTAAGAACATAAGAACATAAGAAATAGGAGCAGGAGTAGGCTATACGACCCCTCGAGCCTGCTGCACCATTCAATCAGATCATGGCTGACCTTCAACCTCAACTCCACTTTCCCGCTCGATCCCCATATCCCTTGATTCCCCCAGAGTCCAAAAATCTATCGGTCTCGGCCTTGAATATACTCAATGACTCAGCATCCACAGCCCTCTGGGGTAGAGAATTCCAAACATTCACAACCCTCTGAGTGAAGAAATTCCATTGAACCATAAAACCATAGAAAAGATACAGCACAGAAGGGGGCCATTCGGCCCATTGTGTCCGCGCCGGCTCGAAGAACAACCAGGTGCCCATTCTAATCCCACCTTCCAGCACCCGGTCCGTAGCCCTGCAGCTTACAGCACTTTAGGTGCAGGTCCAGGTACTTTTTAAAAGAGTTGAGGGTCCCTGCCTCTACCACCAATTCGGGCAGCAAATTCCATACACCCACCACCCTCTGGGTAAAAAGTTTTTCCTCATGTCCCCTCTAATCCTTTCGTCAATCAGCTTAAATCTATGTCCTCTAGGGGAAACAGGTACTTCCTGTCTACTCTATCTGGGCCCCTCAAATTTTTGTACACCTCAATCAAGTCTCCCCTCAGCCTCCTCTGCTCCAAGGAAAACAACCCCAGCCTATCCAATCTCTCCTCGTAGCTGCAATTCCTCCTCATCTCAGTTTTAAATGGCCGACCCCTTATCCTGCGACTATGCCCTCTAGTTCTAGACTCTCCAGCCAGGGGAAACAGCCTCTCAGCATCGACCCTGTCAAGCCCCCTCAGAATCTTTTATGTTTCAATGAGATCACCTCTCATTCTTCTAAACTCCAGAGAGTATAGGCCCATTCTACTCAATCTCTCCTCCGAGGATAACCCTCTCATCCCAGGAATAAATCCAGTGAACCTTCATTGCACTGCCTCTAAGACAAGTATATCCTTCCTTAGATAAGGAGACCAAAACTATACACAGTACTCCAGGTGTGGTCTCATCAAAGCCCTGTACAATTGCAGCAAGATCTCCTTACTCTTGTACTCCGACCACCTTGCAATAAAGACCAATATACCATTTGCCTTCATAATTGCTTGCTGTACCTGCATGCTAACTTTTTGTGTTTCTTGTACGAGGACACCCAAATCTCTCTGAACACCAACATTTAATAGTTTCTCACCATTTAAAAAAATTCTGTTTTTCTATTCTTCCTACCAAAGTGAATAACCTCACATTTCCCCACATTATACTCCATCGGCCGCCTTCTTGCCCACTCACTTAACCTGTCGATATCCCTTTGCAGACTCTTTGTGTCCTCCTCACAGCTCACTTTAACCAATCTTCAATCCATGTTAATATATTACCCCCAACACCATGAGCCCTTATCTTGTGTAACAACCTTTTATGTGGCACCTTTTTGAATGCCTGTTAAAAATCCAAATATACTCCATCCACTGGTTCCCCTTTATCTACCCTGATAGTTACATCCTCAAAAAACTCTAATAAATTTGTCAAACACGATTTCCCTTTCATAAAACCATGTTGACTCTGCCTGATCATATTATGATTTTCTAAGTGCCCTGTTACCACTTCCTTAATAACGGATTCCAGCATTTTCCCAACAACTGATGTCAGGCTAACTCCCTCCCTCTCCCTCCCTTCTTAAATACTGGGGTCACATTTTCTACCTTCCAATCCAATGGCACCATTATAAAATCTAGAGAATTCTGGAAGATCACAACCAATGCATCCACTATCTCTGCAGCCACCTCTTTTAGAACCCTCGGATGTCGGCCATCAGGTCCAGGGGATTTATCGGCTTTTAGTCCCATTAGTTTCTCAAGTACTTTTTCCCTACTGATATTAATTACTTTAAGTTCCTCACTCTCATTTACCCCTTGGTTCCCCACTATTCCTGGTATTTTTTTGTGTCTTCTACTTTGAACACAGATACAAAATATTTGTTTAACGCATCTGCCATTTCCCGATTCCCCATTATAATTTCTCCTGTCTCAGCCTCCCTAAGGGGCCCACATTTACTTTTGCTGCTCTTTTCCTTTTTACATACTTGTAGAAGCTCTTACAATCCGTTTTTATATTTCTTGCTAGTTTACTTTCATATTCTATTTTCTCCCTTTTTATCAATTTTTTGGTTGTCCTTTGCTGGTTTCTAAAACTCCCCCAATCCCCAGGCTCACTATTGTTCTTGGCAATATTATAGGTCTCTTCTTCCAATCTAATAGTCCCTTTAACTTCTTTAGTTAGCCACGGGTGGATCACTTTTCCCGTGGAGTTTTTATTTCTCAATGGAATGTATATTTGTTGAGAATATTGAAATATTTCTTTAAATGTTTGCCATTGCTTTTCAACCATCACACCCTTTAATTTAATTTCCCAATCGACCTTAGCTAACGTGCCCCTCACACCTATGTAATTGGCTTTATTTAAGTTTAAGACTCTAGTCTCTGACTTAAGTCTTTTCCTGTTCTCTGGCAGTCCCTCAGGGTCGAGGACGACTTGCTTCCACGCGGGGAGGGTGGGTTCTGCGGTGGCTGAATAGTCCAATCCTGGAGCCGCAGACTCTGCCACAGGTGGGGCAGGTAGTGTTTGACGAGGCGGGTGGGTGGGTGAGACGCTCTGGATTCTGCGCTCTTTCCGCTGCTCACACTCGGCCTCCGCGTGCTCCACTCGGTGACACTCGAGGTGATTGGCGCCATCGCGGATGCTTCTTCTCCAGTTTGGGCGTTCGAGAGCAAGCGATTCCCACGTGTCGGTGGGGATGTTGCATTTTTTTAGGGAGGCTTTGAGAGTGTCCTTATAGTGTTTCCTCTGCCCGCCTAGTGATCGGCTGCCATCGCGGAGCTCGGAGTAGAGCACTTGTTTAGGGAATCTTGTGTCGGGCATGCGGACAATGTGGCCCCGCCCATCGCAGCTGGTTGAGCGTGACCAGTGCCTCGATACTGGGGATATTAGCCTGGGAGAGAACGCTCACATTGGTACCCCTATCCTGCCAGTGGATTTGCAGGATTTTGCAGAGGCAGCGTTGGTGATATCTCTCCGGGGATTTGAGGTGTCTGCTGTACATTGTCCGTGTTTCTGATGCGTACAGGAGGGTGGGGACCACGGCTGCTCTGTAGACCATGAGCTTGGTGCTCGATTTGAGGTCTCGGTCTTCGAACACTCTGTTCCTCAGGCGTCCGAAAGCTACACTGGCACATTGGAGTCGATGTTGAATTTCATCGTCGATGTCTGCTCACACCGAGAGGAGGCTCCCGAGGTTTGGGAAATGATCCACGCTGTCCAGAGGCTCACCGTGGATCTTGAAGGTCGGGGGGCAGTGTTGTGTGGCAGGAGCGGGCTGGGAGAGGACCTTTGTTTTCGGGATGTTTAGCCTGAGTCCCATTCTCTCATACACCTCGGTGAATGCGTCGACGATGGTTTGTAGCTCGGCCTCTGAGTGTGCGCACACGCTGGCATCGTCTGCGTACTGCAGCTCGATGACAGAGGTTGGGGTGGTCTTGGTTCTGGCCTGGAGGCGTCGAAGGTTGAACAGTTTCCCACTTGTGCTGTAGGTTAGCTCCACTCCGGCGGGGAGCTTCATGGTGATGGGGTGGAGTGTTGCAGCGAGGAAGATGGAGAAGAGCGTTGGTGTGATGAGGCAGCCCTGCTTGACCCCAGTTTGCACTCGTATTGGGTCTGTGGTGGATCCGTTGGTGAGGATCACGGCTCGCATGTTATTGTGGAGCAGGTGGAGAATGGTGACGGATTTCAGCGGGCAGCTGAATTTGAGGAGGATGCTCCACAATTCCTCACGGTTGACAGAGTCGAAGGCCTTTGCGAGATCGAAGAAGGCCATGTCCAGAGGTTGATGCTGCTCCCTGCACTTTTCCTGGATTTGTCGCGCGCTAAAGATCATGTCCATTGTGCCTCTTGACGGGCGGAAGCCGCGTTGAGACTCAGGGAGGAGCTCTTCGGCCACTGGAAGGAGGCGGTTGAGGAGGATCCTCACGATGACCTTTCCCGTGGTGGACGGGAGGGAAATCCCTCTGTAATTTCTGCAGTCGGACCTATCTCCTTTCTTGAAGATGGTCACAATTACGGCGTCTCTGAGATCTCCCAGCATGCTCTCTTCCTTCCAGACAAGGGTGATAAGGTCATGTATTCATGTCAAGAGTGCCTCTCCGCCGTGTTTCAGTACTTCAGCGGGGACTCCATCTGCACCGGGGACCTTGTTTTTCAGCTGTCGAATGGCTTTTTCGACCTCACGGCGGGCGGGGGTTGTGCTGAGATGGTGACGGGCTGGGGTTGTGCTGAGATGGTGGCGGGCTGGGGTTGAGCTGAGATGGTGGCGGGCTGGGGTTGTGCTGAGATGGTGGCGGGTCGCGTGTTGCGGGATAGTGTCGAGGGCGCTTGCGTCGAGGACTGCGTCTTGGTTGAGGAGGTCCTCGAAGTGCTCTCTCCAGCGGGCGTTGACTGCCTCTCTGTCTTTGATGAGTGCCTCTCCATGTTTGGCTCTCAGTGGGGTAGGTCTCTGGGTACTCGGACCGTAGGTGGCTTTAATTGCGCTGAAGAAGCCGCGCACGTTGTGGTTGTCAGCGAGTTGCTGAGTCTCCTGCGCTCTTTCCACCCACCATCTGTTCTTTAGGTCACGGGTTCTTTGTTGCACCTCGGCCTTCATATTCCTGGAGGCTTGTTTCCGCTCGCTCGAGTTTTGGTGGAGCTGCCAATTCAGAAACGCCTTGTGTTTGCGGTCTAGGAGATCCTGGATCTCCTGATCGTTCTCATCGAACCAGTCTTGGTGTTTCCTGGTCGAGAGACCGAGCGTCTCCTCGCAGGTGTAGACTATGGTGGCTTCTAGGGCGGACCAGAGGCTGTGGGCACTCTGCGGCTCTGGATCGTTGGTCGTCACCAGGTTGGTTGTAAGGTGAAGGCTGAGTCGGTCTTTCTTCTCAGGGTCTTTGAGTCCGGCGACATTAAGTCTCCTGCGGCAGAGTTTTTTCTGCCGCTGCCAGTTTGGAGCCAGGTTGATGGAGATGGTAGAGCGGATTAGTCGGTGGTCAGTCCAGCAGTTGTCGGCTCTGGTCATGGCGCGGGTGATGTGGAGATCTTCGGGGTCCCTCACTCGGACGATGATGTAGTCTATTAGGTGCCAGTGTTTCGAGTGGGGGTGTTGCCATGAGGCCTTGTACTTGTCCCTCTGACGGAACAGGGTGTTTGTTATCACGGGGTCATGTTCTAGGCATTTCGTCAGGAGGAGGACTCCATTGGGATTTGCTTTCCCTACGCCTTCCTTGCCTAACACGCCTTTCCACAGGTTTGCGTCCCTCCCGACTCTGGCGTTGAAGTCACCGAGGAGAATCAGCTTGTCTCCCTTTGGGATACGGGACAGCGATTTTTTTCTATTCGTTCATGGGATGTGGGCGTCGCTGGCGAGGCCAGGCATTTATTGCCCATCCCAAATTTCCCTCGAGAAGGTGGTGGAGAGCCGCCTTCTTGAACAGCTGCAGTCCGTGTGGTGAAGGTTCTCCCACAGTGCTGTTAGGAAGGGAATTCCAGGATTTTGACCCAGCGACGATGAAGGAACGGCGATATATTTCCAAGTCGGGATGGTGTGTGACTTGGAGGGGAACGTGCAGTGGTGTTGTTCCCATGTACCTGCTGCTCTTGTCCTTCTAGGTAGTAGAGGTCACGGGTTTGGGAGGTGCAGTCGAAGAAGCCTTGGCGAGTTGCTGCAGTGCATCCTGTGGATGGTACACACTGCAGCCACGGTGCGCCGGTGGTGAAGGGAGTGAATGTTAGGGTGGTGGATGGGGTGCCAATCAAGCGGGCTGCTTTGTCCTGGATGTCCAGGTCTTGCTGCACACAGGCACGGGCTGCTTCATTATCTGAGGGGTTGCGAATGGAACTGAACACTGTGCAATCATCAGCAAACATCCTCATTTCTGACCTTATGGTGGAGGGAAGGGTCATTGATGAAGCAAGCTGAAGATGGTTGGTCCTAGGACACTGCCCTGAGGAACTCCTGCAGCAATGTCCTGGGGCCGAGATGATTGGCCTCCATCAACCACTACCATCTTCCTTTGTGCTAGGTATGACTCCAGCCACTGGAGAATTTTCCCCCTGATTCCCATTGACTTCAATTTTACTCGGGCTCCTTGGTGCCACACTCGGTCAAATGCTGCCTTGATGTCAAGGGCGGTCACTCTCACCTGACCTCTGGAATTCAGCTCTTTTGTCCATGTTTGGACCAAGGCTGTAATGAGGTCTGGAGCCGAGTGGTCCTGGCGGAACCCAAACTGAGCATCGGTGAGCAGGTCAAGGCTGGAGCAGAATGCCAGTTTTATCTGGTCCGTTGTGTCTCGAGTCGGGGCACAGGCACTGACGACTGTGCTGTGCTGCTTCTGGCCAGGGTGAGCCCTGGGGTCATGCGGCGTTCGTTTACCCCGCAGGGGGATTCGTTGAGACGTCCACCCAATTAGTTTTTTACGGCAAATCCGACCGCATAGAGACGGCGTTCTTCTGGTTTGCCTTTCCAGAAGAAGGTGTATCCGCCGCCTTGTTCTTTAAGCCGGCCTTCTCCTGCCAGACGTGTCTCGCTCAGGGCGGTGATGTCGATGTTGTAACGTTACGATGGAGTTCCCGGGCTATGATGGCAGTGCGACGTTCCGGTCTGTCGCTGTTGGGATTGTCCATAAGGGTCCTGACGTTCCAGGTCCCGAAATTCAGTCGGGTGGGTAGGATGGGGTTGGGGTGGAAGATGCCTGTGCGTGAATTCTTTTAACGTGGGGTGGGCGTTGCTCATCAACCACCTCACGGTCCCAGGGGAGCGAGGTCTTGGCCCGATGGCAGGGAGATTCGAGATGATTGGAGACCAGGCTCTGCTGTAAGATGGGGGACTTAATTACGTCACTCTCAAAATCTATGTGAAATTCTATCATATTATGATCGCTCTTCCCCAGAGGTTCTTTTACTCTGAGATTACGAATTAACCCTGCCTCATTACACAAGACAAGATCTAAAATAGCCTGTTCCCTGGTTGGTTCAATGACGTATTGTTCTAGGAAACTGTCTCGAATATATTCCATGTACTTGTCCGCCAGACTACCTTTGCCGATTTGATTTGCCCAGTCTATATGAAGATTGAAGTCCCCCATGATTCCTGCATTACCTTTGTTACAAGCTCCTATTATTTCATGATTAATACTCTGTCCAATGGTATTGTTACTATTAAGGGGCCTGTAAACTACTCCCAGTGTTCTCTGCCCCTTGTTAATTCTTATTTCCACCCCGACTGATTCTACTTCCTGATTTTCCGAGCCGAGATCCTTTCTCACCACTGTCCTTATCTCATCCTTTATTATCAGGGCTACACCCCCTCAATTCCATTCTGCCCGTCTTTTTCTAAACATCGTGAACCCTGGAATATTTAGTTCCCAATCTTGATCACTTTGCAACCATGTCTCTGTAATGGCGATTGGATCAAACCCACTTATCTCTATTTGTGCAACAAATTCCTCGATCTTGTTACGAATGCTCTGTGCATTCAGATAAAGAGTCTTTAATTTTGACTTTTTACCATTTACCAGTGCCCCATGAATCGAAACCCCCGTCTCCCACACCACTCTTTCAGCTACACATTTAACTCTCTGATCTGTTTGTCCCAATGCCAATTTGTACGTGGCTCAGGTAGTAATCCAGAGATTATTACCTTTGAGGTTCTGCTTATTAATTTAGACCCTCGTTCCTCAAACTGTCTCTCAGAACCCCATTCTTAGTTCTATCGATATCATTGGTTTCTACGTGGACCACGACAACTGGATCCTCCCCCCTCATGCTCCAAGTTCTTTTCCAGCCGTGATGAGATGTCCTTAAACTCGGCACCGGGCAGGCCACACAGCCTTCGGGACTCTCGGTCGCGGCTGCAGAGAACAGAGTCTATCCCCCTGACTATACTATCCCCTACCATTACCACATTCCTTTTACTCCCCCCACTTGAATGGCCCCCTGTACCACGGTGCTGTGGTCAGTTTCTCCATCCTCCCCACAGTTCTTGTTCTTATCCGTACAGTTAGCAAGTACCTCGTACCTGTTGGACAAGGTCAAAGGTTGAGGTTCCTCCATCACTGGATCCTGTCCCCAGACCTGCCTGACTCGCAGTCACACCCTCCTCTCCCTGACCACTCAACGAATCGAAACCACTGCCTGACCCAAGGGGTGTGACAGCCTCCTGGATCAAAGTGTCCCGATAACTCTCCCCCTCCCTGGTGCATTGCAATATCTGCAGCTCGGACTCCAGCTCAATAACTCTGAGCCGAAGCTCCTCGAGTTGCAGACACTTCCTGCAGATGTGGTCACTCGGGATCTCGCTGGTCTCCACAAACTCCCACAATGCTGCAGTTACGACACATCACCTGCCCGGCCATCGCTTGTCCACCGAGAATTTATTTATTTACTTTATTTGAGTTTTTAAATCAGTCACTATTTTTAGTTTTATTGACTAATTAATTTCTCCAGTTTAAATTATTGTTTTCGGCTCTGAGTTACACCCGGCCCGAAGCTGGAGAGAAAAAAAGTGACACTCCCCAACCAATCACCACCTGCTGACTTGTGACGTCACTTTTTCAATTTCTGCCTGTAATGAGTTGACTCCCCTCGGCCCCTCCCCCTCGGCCCCTCCCCCCTCGGCCCCCCCTCCTCGCCCCCCCTCCTCGCCCCGCCGCCTCCGCCCCGCCCCCTCGGCCCCTCCCCCTCGGCCCCTCCCCCTCGGCCCCCCCCCCCTCGGCCCCCCCCCCCTCGCCCCGCCGCCTCCGCCCCGCCCCCTCGCCCCCCCCCCTCAGCCCCTCCCCCTCGGCCCCCCCCCTCGGGCCCCCCCCCCTCGCCCCGCCGCCTCCGCCCCGCCCCCTCGCCCCCCCCCCTCAGCCCCTCCCCCTCGCCCCCCCCCCTTGGCCCCCCCTCCTCGCGCCTCCGCCCCGCCCCCTCGCCCCCCCCCTCGGCCCGCCGCCTCCCACCCCCCCGCCCCCTCGCCCCCCCCCTCGGCCCGCCCCCCTCGGCCCCCCCCCCCTCGGCCCCCCCCCCTCGGCCCCCCCCCCCCCCTCGGCCCGCTCCCCCCTCGGCCCGCCCCCCTCCGACTGCCCCTCAGCCTCGGCCCGCCCCGCTCCAACCCGCCCCCTCCGGCCCACCCCCTCAGCCCCGCCCCCTCCGACTGCCCCTCACCTCCCACCTCGGCCTGCCCCTCGGAATGCCCCTCCGCCCGCCCCCTCCGATCATCCCTCTGACGACCCCTCGGCCCGGCCCCCTCCGACCGCCCCTCCAACTACACCACTTATCCTCCCGTTCACTCGGGCCGTGTGCTGCTCTCTCTCCCCCCTCTCCCTCTCTCTCCCCTCTCCCACCCCTCTCCCCTCTCTCTCCCCCTCTCCCTCTCTCTCTCCCCTCTCCCACCCCTCTCCTCTCTCTCCCCCTCTCCCACCCTCTCCCACCCCTCTCCCTCTCTCTCCCCCTCTCCCACCCCCTCTCCCACCCCTCTCCCCCTCTC